>NW_007740381.1:7756-9269 GCF_000696425.1 Galeopterus variegatus | reverse complement strand
AAAGATGGTATTTAGGATTTTTTGCATACTTTCTTTCAGATTTTCAGCTGAATTTAACTAAAGCACACAGCAGGTTAAGATTCATGCCTATGACCATTACTTCAAGACTAGCCAGTAAAGGACCAAAGTCTTCTTATGTTTGGTCAAGATTCATTTCAGTAGAAAATAATCTTATCCCACTGATTTTTGAGACCACAATAAGCCTTAAAAGGTAAGCCTCAAACTTCTCATTTTCTGGTAATGCTGGCCGTTCGGTATCTATAAGTTTGGCATAGGAGATAGTGACTACACTGGTGTCTTTTTTCTTAGATATTTCTCTGAAAAACGCGAGGGCTGTTGGTGAGAGCAGACTCATGGTGATGATAGTTGGCCTCTGGTCTACGCAGATTTTGTAACTCCTTTGGAAAGCTTTTTATAATCATTCTTTCCCTCTCAGTAGCTAGAAATTTAGAGTAGTTGAAATCTGTAGGAAGGAACCTCTGAGGGCCAAAAATGTGACATATTTGGGAACAATTCTTAAACTGATTAACTAGCTGTAGTATAATTTTGTGAATGTAATGCAGTGATGCTGTAAAATCTGTACATGGTGGTATATCTGTCCCTAAATAAGTATTGTTTTCTCTCCTTCAATATTGCTGTAAACAGTGATCCCCATTGCAGCATATGTTTGATTTTTTAAATGTTTCATGTGAAAACTACCTTTAGTTTACATGTTTCCTCATTGTAAATAAGCCTGTCTTCCTATCCAGATTTTTGTGTGTAGACATGTTCTACCAATTAACTACTTTTGCAGTTTTAATCGTGTACTATTTCTTCTACATTGTTTTGTGTAAAATGGGAAAAATAAAAAAAGTTGGAATCTCTAAAAACAAAATACTACCAGGTTACTTTCCCAACTGGTTGTCCAACAAATGTTTTTGTTTAACTTGTTAGTATGCGAAAATTTCAAACATAAAATAGGGAGCATAGTGTAATAAACTCCTATGCACCAACTTCATTAATTACCCAACTTCAGGAATTACCACTTCATGGCCAATCGTGTTTAATCTATACATAACCCCTTACTCTCCAGACTTCTGGATTATTCTGAAGTATATCTGAGACATCAAATGATTTTATACCCATAAATATTTCAGTATGTATCTCTAAAAGATACAATTTACAAAAACCATAATGCATTATGCTTATAAATAATAATTCTTAATATCATTAAATAGTGTTAAAATAGGTAGTGTTAAAAATTTCCCTATTCTCTGTCTCTATCTCTCTATGATTTGTTTGAATCAGACTCCAAACAAGGTCCGTGCATTATATTTTGTTGATAAATCTCATAAATCTTTTAATTTACAGATTACCCTTCTTTTTTCCTTTCCTCAGAATTTATCTGTTGCAGAAACCAGGTTCTTTATCAGGTAGAGCTTCCCACAGTCTGCAATCCCTGTGATATCATTTAACATGCTTCCCTGTGTCCTGTAGTTCCTGTCAATTGGTAGAGCTAAAGGCTTCATTAGAC
>NW_007740381.1:5347-6402 GCF_000696425.1 Galeopterus variegatus | reverse complement strand
GGTTTATTGACATTTTTTGAAAGGCCTAACCCATTCCAATATCATTAAAAGTCATCAATAATTTCTCCTAGTATTCTTATGGTTTCATTTTTTTTTGGTTTTTTGCATATAATTGTTTGGTTCACGTTGATCCATGACTTGAGCTTTCATATCATTCCAGATGTCATCTCAGTACTATTTATAAGGGGGCTTATCTTTTCCCTAATGATCTGAAGTGGTACCTTTTTCATATACTATGTACTGTAGCATTGGGGTTACTTCTGAATCCCATTTTGTTCCAATTATCTACACCTTTTCCATTATCTTGACTCAATTCTGTGATATATTCAATGCACTGACATTCTGCACTTTACACATAAGATGCCTCCTTGATAGATTGTGCGTGAGATAAAAAGTGGTGTACAATCTAACTGGCATTGTTTAGTAATTGTCATGTAATGTACCACCCCAAAACTCAGTGGCATCAAATGATAACACATACATAGGGTGTGACAGGCTGGGTTCAGCTGCGGTGACTGTGCTGCATGTGGCTGACTGCATCCTGTGGTATGACTTTCGTTCTCTTCCTAGGGCAGCAGGTTAGTCTAGGAATGTGCTCCTCAGGGCAATGGCAGAACACAAGAAGGTGAGCGCAAGACAAAGTTACCACAGGGCTCAGGCTTTGCTGATGCACTGTCACTTCTGCCTCATTTTATTAGTCAATGCCACACGGATGAACCCAAAGTCAAGTGTTGGAAAAGTCCACTCTGCCCCTGATGAGACATGGCCAGGGTGTGAAGGCAGGGAGGGGTGAAGAATTGGAGCCACAATCCCCACCTCCTGCAGCTACTGACAAAATATTTAAAAAGGATGTTTCTGTAGAAAATTCTGTGTGTTCTCATGTAATATTAAACAATAAAAGAAGCTGCTAATACAGTCAGCCCTCCGTATTCACTGGTTCTGCACTGGCTGATTCAAGCAACTGCAGATCAAAAATATGTATTTGAAAAAATAAAAAAGAATACAACAATTAAAAAATACAAACAAAAAACCAATACAGGATAGCAACTATTTAC
>NW_007740381.1:0-1421 GCF_000696425.1 Galeopterus variegatus | reverse complement strand
GTATACAGAAAAATATAGAGTAATATAATATCTATGTATCTGTCTCCAATAATTAACAAATGAATATTTTTACATATTTGCTTCTGATCTTTTTCTTTTTTAGAAATAAAATATTTTAGAGTTTAAGTACTCTGTATCTCTCTCCACAATTCTATTTCTCTCCCTCCCCATAGGTAACTACTATTCTAAAGTTAGTCTATGTATATTTTTGTATTTTTACTATATATGCTATTCGTAAAGATTAATACACTTTTTTGTGTTCAAAATTTAAATAAATGGTATAATAGTGTATATGTCATTCTAAAAGTAGCCTTTTTCTTCAACAGTATATTTGTCTCCATTTAAAATGTTATACTCCATTGTATGACTATATCATAATCCGTCTATCTTTTCCCCTACTGATGGATGCTTTGGATGTTGTTTATTTTTCATTATTACAAACAAGCAAACACTTAAAATCACATATTTAAGGGAAATATAATTTTATAAAAATATATATATTAATTTATTTTAATATTATTTACAAATATTGGACAGATAAAATGTAACTGAACTGATAATCAAAAAAGAAAAAAAACCTAAGGGATTTATTAAAGAATATGTGTTGGATGTTTATACATTATTAATGATCAATTCTCTTCTGAAATATATGCTACCCAGGAAATGAAAGAAAGATTTACTAGTAGATAGTACTAAATAGTCCATTATTTACATGGACATTCTCCTACCAGCCACAGCCCAAAAGACCATCAATCTGCACCTAGCCTTATCATTCTTGTTAATATTTAGTCAGCATTTCCAACAAAATTGGCTCTTTCTTCAGATCAAAGGCTTTTACGTAGGTCCTACATGTGAATCAAGTTGCTATCCATGGAAGGTCAGAATTTGACTTGCTCCATTCTCTCATAGTTTTCATGTTTCACACTAAATTTAAGAAATGAGAGATGCAGTATTCTAAGGCTAAAGAGCCAGAAAATATTCACTTAAACTTGAGTATTCTTTAAAGAGAGTGTGGGAGCAATTCTAATACGAGGAAGAAAGGTAACGGGAGCAAAAACCAGATGTCTTCCACAAGAGTCCTGATTTTGGCTGTTCTGATTTCCACTGGTAAGTCAAAAGTACAATTTTAGAATCATGGCTAATTTTTAAGGACAGATTTCAGGGGAAGATTTAAAAGTCATCAATAGCACAATCACAACAGAAACTTGTGTTAAATTATTGAAAATAAAGTAGAAAGGATATATGGTGGGAGGGGGAATTTCTCAATCATTTCTACCTGAATGTTCTGATTTTTTAGTGAGGGAAACATAACAATGAAATAGGAACACTTTCAGAAAATCCATTCAGTCTTGGTCTGGAGTTTAATTGGAACAAAACTAGAAAATAAAAAGTTTCTATGAGAATTTGATTTAGAAAATTTC
>NW_007740380.1:1584-30462 GCF_000696425.1 Galeopterus variegatus | reverse complement strand
GGCGGGAGCGCCACCGCGCTCCCAAGCGGCGCACTGTAGCAGTGCGCCACCGGGCCGGCCCGGGAAGATAATTTTGAGGTGTCTTCCACACAGCTCCACAGAGGGCCCCCACCAGGATGGAACCCCAGAACCCTGGGGCTTCCCGTTCACTCGTGCCCCATGGCTGTCTCTCCTCCCCTCCTGGTCTCATCTCCCACTTCCCTCCTGGTGCATCTTGAATTCACCCTTAAAATAACTCACTTGTGCCCAGATCCCTGTCCCCCTGTCTCTGGGTTTGCTTTGGGAGCACTCAGTAAATATTAGCAATTATTAATGTTCTAATAGGCTGGATGAAGAATGAGAATGAATTCATGGTCAAATTTTGTCCTCTGGGTTCCATTTCATTATATTAGCAGGTGAGGGGTCATATCTAGACCATGCCAGAGAGCCTGTTTGGAAACACTCCTTTAACTTGTGACTTTTATTGAGCAGCTCTTTGATGCCCAACATGGGGCAAGGAGGAAGGACCTGGCCATTGGCACCCACGGCCCTGCCCTTGGACAGGCAAGGTCTATGGAGCAGAAACAGTGCTCGGGGGAGTACAAGGCCAAGTATGTTCCCGCAGTTGAGGTACAAGGAAAATTTAAGAGGTATAGTACTTGGCCTGGGTGTCCCCAGGGACACATGGCCCAACAGGTGGCATTTGTCCTGGACCCTGGAGTAACTGCTGTAGAAGGAAAATGTCAGAACAGCATCTGAGGAGGAAGAGCCTATGTGAAGGCTCAGGGCAGGGAGGACCTTGCAGGGAGAGGCAGGGTGTGAGCAAAAGTGTAGACTGAGGCTGGGCATGATGGTAAAGTGACTTGACCTCTCTAAGCCTTGGTTTCTTGTCTCTAAAGTGGGATAATTGTATCCATGGAGACAGTGCTGGACTGCTGTAGTGACTTCATAAAGGTTTCCTGCTTCCTTGTTGTTGTCGGGGCCAGGGGAGGACTTGGGAGCCAGCCTCAGGGATCTGCTCTTCACCTCCGTGGGCGGGAGCCGTGGGACGGGAGGCACGACCATCGTGGCGGAGTTTGGCATCAGCAGCCTGGAAGGCTTGGTGTCACTGTGTTACCAGGACCTTCTCATCTTCCTGTAAGGAGAATGCTTCACTTTTGTTATAAAAAAATATACATATTTCAAAACCAAAAGAGCCATGTGACTTGGGAGCTGTATGGGACTGACTGGGGCTGGGGAGTGTGTGGGACGACCCCAGAGAGCGAGGCTCCAGCTTTCAGGCTGAGACTTGCCGGTGAGAGTTTGATGAAGCTGACGGACTCCCACATGGAACTCTGCCCCAACTCAAGGGGGCTCACAGGGCCGCTAAGAGGTAGACATGGACCCAGAGTAAGGACGCCTCAGCTTGGAAGAGTCTTCTAACAGTTCAGGCCAGAGAATTCAATGACTTCCGGATGAATACTTGGTTTCCTTGATGTTGAGGAGGGGGACAGCCCACACAAGATGAGACATTTCTCATGAAAACATTTGTTGGGGCCATAGCCGGTGGGGAGACTCCCAGCCTCCAGGTAGGTATGGGCAAGACCCACATTCCAGGAGAGTTGATTGTTCCTTATGCTGAAGCCAATTCCACAAAGTCAGCTTCAGAAAGTGCTTTAGAACCTGGACGACATCTGCATTTAAGTGGTCCTTAGCAGCAGCTGGTGGCAAAGGCCAGACCACTCTTCCCAAGTCGGGTGGGCCCGTTGCAGCTGGAGGGTCTGTCCTGTTCCTGGGCCACCTTGCTCTGTCACAAGGCTGCCAACCAGCCTCACATCAAGACATGGGTTGACTTGTGTGTGAATGCTCACAGGATTTCCAAGTCTGCCATTGATTTTCAAACTGCAAACAAAAACGCACTCGTTCATCAGGGCTTTGCATAGCCTTCCATTATCCACTTAGAGTCACGTTACAAAAACAGCTCTAAACAGTCTTGCTGGGATTATTAGACACATCCACTCACTGACAGCGAGGTTTTGTTTGGTTGTCTAGCTTGGCTTCAGGGCACAACTTTTCACACTGATGGCATATGCAACTGTCACTTCGACACAGACAGGGATGTTGGTATTTATTTTTCCCTCAAGAAAATGATGGGAGAACAGGGAGGACAAAAATAATTTCCAGAAAAGTACACACCAAACTCTCGCCACATCTCTGCAGGCCCTGACCTTTTTCCCAGGCCTCAAATTCCTTTGGTTGGAGGGAAGAGTCCATTTTCCATCCCTGAAGAGCCTCTCCAGGGCTGCCTGGCAAGAACAGGACCTTGCTGGAAATCCCAGTTTCTCTTGTCCTGGCTGTCTGTGGGTGTCATTTGAAGAGATCTTAAAAATGCTCACCCAAACCCACTATGTTGTGATAATGACACCCCTATTTTTAAAGTTCCCCAGGCGATTCTGGCCAGCAGCCAAGGTGGGGGGTGCTGCCCTGGCACTGTCCATGGTGTGGCACAGGAAGTCCTGCCCTTTGGAGAGGGAAGGTGTCCACAGCTGCTGGGGAAGCAGCTCAGAAGGCTTTATCGGGGTGGTCACTTTGGGGGACCACCATGGTTTCCCATTTCTTCTGGGGCCTTCTGGGACCCAACAGGTGACCCCATATTCTAATTGAGTTTGCTGCTGGATGTCAATGCAGACCTGTCCATGCCACCACCCTTAATAACTTCTCCATGGCCTTAAGACAAAGACAAAGTCCCTGCCATGACTTTCAAGGCTCTGGCCTGGACCCTGCCTGCATCCCTTGGGTAAGGGTGCCCAGGAACACAGTTCTGAAGCCCATCGTCAGGTGCCAGCTTGCCCCGCACTCCCTAGAGAGGGACCTTGGGCAAGCTCATGGCTCTCTCTGGGCCTGAGAACACTCTCCTCGAAAATGGGAATGTTGTAGAGCCTACTTCAGAGCTTGCTATAAGGATTAAACAATCACGCTGATGTAAGGTGCTGAGCACCATGCCCAGCACGTGGTGAGTGTCCAGTCAGTATTAGCTGCTGCTGTTACTGCCCACCCAACCTCACTCCCTGGGCACCCACCATATTGGCTCTCTTTCCATTCCTCAAACTCATTGTGCTGCCTCTTACCTAGGGCTTGGCACACAGTCTTCTCTTCCCCAATTTACCTGGGTAATGTTGCTTCCTCTAGGAAGCCTTCCCTGACTCACCAGTGAGGTGGGGAGTCCTCAAAATTCATACATCATGGCACCCTCTACTTCTTCCTCAGGCCACTTGCCATAACTGCAATCACTCTCTGTGTGTCCCTAGAACGTAAATTCTACAAGAGCAAGACTGGATCTTCCTTGTTCACTAAGTTTTCCCACTGGAATAAAATAGGTGCTCTGTTAATACCAGGTGAATGAATGAATGAATTGCACTGTTGGCAAAGACTCTCGGCCTTTTGGCCTTTACCTCATCTTAGGTGGGGCTCTGTAGTTAGTGCCCATGTGCGAGGCAGTTGACATTTGGCAAGAATAAGCTTAGACCCTTCACTTTGCTCCTCTGAGGTGTCTTGGTTCTGGTACTGCCCCTGAGCTGGCCTGACTCCTTGGGTCCACATCCCTCTTAGAGTGGACTTTGCCTGTTTATATACTCAGGGTTATCTCTTTCCTTTGGTTGGTGTAATATACACACACATCAACCCTTCCCTGTTTTTCATTTTTTTATTGACATGAAATTTATATAATATAAAATTAATCCTAATAATCTGTGGTTTCCTTGATTTCATTGAATTGTTTCTCCATATTTTCTTGAAGCTTGCTGAGCTTCCTTAAAACAATTATTTTGAATTCCTTGTCAGATATTTTGTATAGCTCCATTTCTTTGAGGTCAGCTACTGGGAGATTATTGCATTCTTTTGGTGGTACATGTCCTTGGTTTTTCATGTTGCTTGCTGCCTTCCCTTGATGTCTGCACATTTGAAGAAGTAGGGACTTATTCCAGTCTTCACAGACTGGCTTTGTCTGGAAAACATTCATCATTTTAAAGTGAACAATTCAGTAGCATTTAGTGCATTCAGTATGTTGTGAAACTACTGACTCCATCTAGTTCCAAAACATTTTTGTCACTGCAAAAGGAAGAACCATACACATTAGCAGTCTCTTTTCACTCTCTTCTCTCCAGTCCCTGGAAACCACAAAGCTATTTTCTGCCTCTATGGATTTATTTATTTGGACATTTCATAAAAATGCAATCATACAATATGTGATCTCTGGTGTCTGTCTTCTTTGGCTTAGCATTATGTGTTCAAGGTTTACCCACATAGTAGCATGTATCAGTACTTAGACTTCACTCCTTTTAATAACTGAATAATATTCCATGGTAGGGATAGACCACACTTTGTGTATATTTATTCATCTGGTGATGAACATTTGGGTCATTCCCACCTTTTGGCTATTGTGAATAAGGCTGCTATGAACATGCATGTACATGTCTTTGTTTGAACACCTGCTTTCAATTCTCTTGGGTACATGCAGGAGTGGAATTGTTGGATCATACCCCATACCCCAGCTCTGGGTTTCACCTTTTGAGGAACTGCCAAACTATTTCCCTAGCATCTGCTCCATCTTACATTCTAAATCCTTTGGTTTATATTTATCTCCCAGCTTCACCCAAATGTGACTGCTCTCCTGATCCCTGATGCCTGGAACTCCTTACTTCTGCTCTGGTAGATAGACTATGAATAGACACACAGGGCAGGCTGGCTTTGGGTGGACCCTGGCTATGCCACATACAAGTTGAGTGGCATTGGAGAAGTTAATTAGCCATCCTGAGCCACAATTTTAACCTGTGAAATGGGATGACAATAGCATCACCTGCCCCTATGAAGCTGTGAGGATTAAATGAGCTATTACACAGGAATCCTTAGAGCAGGGCCTGGCACTTGTGATACTCATTCAGGATCAGGGACCAGGAGCTGTTATTACTTAATAAAAACCCTGTATGGGCACAGAAAGAATGCCAGGCATTCCAGGTACCCCTACGGACCTTATTATCTAGGTGGGGAGAAAAGACTCACGCACAGAGCCTAACTCAGTTAACACCCACTGATTCTGAAAATGACATGGAACAACACCACTTGCAAATGCCAGACAGAAAGACACTGGATTTCATGACAGAGTAAAAATGAGCTCTTTGAAAAGGACTTATAATTCATTAATTTCTGACATGGAAATATGAGTCACATAGAGAACTAGCCCTAAGTTAGGACTTAATCATGTGTTTTAACTCACTTTGCCCTCTCATCACCCCTGTAAGGTAAATATTGTTATCCCATTTGTTGAATAGGTAAACTGAGGCTTTGAAAGGGAAAGTTTCTAGACAAGTGGTTGCACTGGGATTTGGACCCAGTGGCTCCAGGAGCCACTCTTGTCACACTCTGAGTCCTTCCTTACAGTCTTTCCCAGCCCCAAGACAGTGTCCCATCTCTCCCTGTTCCGTGGGAACCCTGCTTCCTACAATCGGCCATGGTAGAGTTGTGAGCGTCCTGCATCCCCACAGACTGCTGCGTTGTCTGAGAGGCTCTGGCCCCTAAATGGTATTTGTTTTTGCCCTACCGCAAGTATTTCCATTTGCTTTGGATGGAAAAACAAGCCTTTCTGTTGTTGTGAATATTTCAAAGGGACCCGCCGGGCCACAAGATATCCGCTGGAATGCCACACCAGGAACCGCACGTTGTTTCAGATGTATTGATTTTTATCAGCTTTTGACCTCATTTATTTATGAAAAATATCTGGCTCCCAAATATGGTGCTTTGAAGGCACAAGTGATAAGTGACAGAATGTGTCCAAAAAATGGCAAGGATCTGGCCTGCCCACGCTCTGGCCTTCTGTAAATGGAGGCTTCTCCTGGGTCCTGGGTTTGTGTCCAGGAATTTAGAGAAATCAGAGCCTTCCACATCCACCCTGAATCAGCTCAGATGGAGCTGCAGTGTGGAAGCCACGCTGGTGTCAGTGATGCCTTCGGGTGCTGTGGTCACGGAGTGTGAGCGCGGCTGGTATGCATCCATTAGAACCACAGGGCTGTCTTGTGCACCTGGGACATCCTTGGTGGGGAAGCGGCCAGGGTCTGTGACCTGGGGAAGGGTAACTGTCTGAACTTATGAGAAAGGACATCAGGATCCCACAGAAGGGGGGATGCCCTGCAGTCCAGGTTCCTCCAGCCAGAGACCCTCTGAGAACCTCAGTTTCCTCTTCTCTACAGTAAGGGCTGGAGATGGCAGCCCCGTCTGCATCATACTGGACGTGTAAGGTATCACCACTGCCAACATGCGTGCACCTTCCACAATTCCCAGACAAATCGATTTCCGGATCATCACTGGACAGCATATTCACCTCCTTATTCCTTTCTGAAAACATCCCAGAATATCTGAAATGCAGGACAAGTACTCCCACCTTACAACTAGCTCAGGAGATGCACTGACAAGAAATCAGCACGAATTTCAAAGCAAAGCCACAAAAGGAAAGATAAATATTCAACTTTGTCGACATTTAAAACTTCTATGTTAAAATGTGAAACAGGATACCTACTTCATACCACACACAAAATAAATACCAGATTCACCTAGAGATTAAATGGGAAAGGCAAGACTAAAAATTTAGAAGAAAATATATTTGTGCATTTCCCAGCACATAAGTACAGATACTAAGACGTTTCCTCCCTGACTCCTCTTGCTCACTGCTTTGAACAATGTGAAAAAGTAGTAGAATGTCTTGAACTACAGCAGCCACCTGTGACCACGAGGACAATTCTGAGAACAATTCTAGACAACTGTCTCATTCCTGTCACCAAAGAGCTACTGTCAGAGCAACAGTGTTGGTAGCTCTGTTATTAAGGTTTATGGTCACATAAGCGATCGTGGTGGAGTAAGTGGTTTGCATCCCATACAACACATGGCTCAAACAGGCGGCTGTAATATCTCTCCCAGCACCTTTCTCAACTCTGCAGCACACGCTGAAAAGAACATGTGTGGGAAAAGAGCGAGGTGGGCCTTGTGTGTAGAGGCTGGACCTCATAGTTTCCTGTAGGGCTCAGCAAGAGACTCTTGGAAGTTGAACTGGAAAAAAGAAATATCCCCCAAAATAAATGTACAGAAAATGATGCCAGACTGCATTTGCTTGGGCAAGATTTCATATGCGCATGGCAAAAGTGTTGCTCTCCATGTGAACAAAACTTTTTGAGTTAGCCTGATCCGGGGGCCACACCATCTGCTTTGTAATATTTCAGAACTTTCCTAAGAAAGTCGTCAACTCCAGAGAGGTCAACTTGAACAGGTGTTGGAGACTCTCTTTCCATACTCAATTCATTAGATCTATCAAATCCTTTTGAACTGAGATGCCATTTGGTAATCAAGATAATTGGCAAAACTGGAGAAATAGTTTCATGAACAAAGCCTACACACACACCATTACATGGCACCTGTGGTGGTTGCTGCTGGCTGCAGCCCACCTCTCCCTCTTCCATTCTTTACTTGAAGCTGAACACACCCTGACTGATCCACACTGCCTCTTCTGTGCACACATCTACGTGCTGTGGCCACTTAGCTTTGTAGCGCCCTGGTTCCTGGGTGTTGTCACTACACCCGACTTGTGTAGGGAGCTTTACAAGCACTGGCTTATGCTTGTGCATGCTCAGACGTATTATCCCCACTGTGCAGAGGAGAAAACAAAGACTTGGAGAAGGCAGTAGCTTGCCCACAGTCACACATTACTGAGTGGTGGGGCTTGCGAACCCATGTCCCGTCAAGTCCAGAGTCTGTCCTCTGATACCACGAGGGCAAGAGGACTAAGCCTGTGCTTGCTCTTCTCAGAGATGCGTTCTCCACATGCGCCTCCCCCTCTGCAGCCCCACGTGGACACACCGTGGAAGATGCCCAAGGGTGGGCACAACTGTTGCCCCACCTGGGGCTCTCTTAGGATAGCACCAGAAAGTCACATGCACCAACTTTGTCCCTCGGAGGCCAACAGAGACAGAGTCAGCACATGCTGACACCTAAAGTTCAAGCATCTGATATGGTCAGGTGCCCAGATTCATTAATTCACCGAATCATTTCTTCACTGAGTATGCACAGGGCCTCAGCATGTGACATGCGCTGGGGAGTCCGTGAGCACACTGTGCCTTCTTTCCTGCCTTCCTCAGTGTGCAGTCTAGGGCAGCTCCCCAGAGCCCTGACCCAGGGTTCTTATTCTGTAGACTGTGCATAGCTCATGCCAAATACCCAGGAGAAACACAAACACAGGTCCTTACAAAGACCTGTGCACAGATGCTCACAGCAGCAGGATTCACAACAGCTGAAAGTGGAAAGAACGCAAATGCCCATCAAGTGATCAGTGGATACAGAAAATGTGGTCTCTTCATACAATGGAATTTTACTCAGCTATAAAAAGGAACGAGTTCTAACACACACTATAACATGGGTGAACCTCGAAAACATGAAGCGGAATGGAAGAAACCAGATGCAAAGTGTCATATGGGTCCATTTATATGAGATGTCCAGAACAGGCAAGTCTGTAAAGACCGAAAGTAGGTCTGCAGTTGCCAGGGCTGGGGAAACGGAGGAGCTGGCGGGGGGTGGTGGCTAAGGGTGCTGCTTTCTTTTCAGAGTGATGGAAATGCTCTGAAACGGATGAGAATTGTTCCAAAGTTGCACTGCACACCTCTGTGAATATGCAAATCCCACTGAATTGTGCACTTTAATGGGTGAGTTGTATGGCGTGTGAGTGACATCACAATGAAACGTTAAAGAGATGGAGGGGTGGGAGGTCCCTGAAACCAAATCCTTCTGTTCAGTGTGACTTCCTGAGGAGTCAGCTGTCAGCAGCCCACCCTGAGCTTATGGACCCTTGATTCTTTGTGTGTAGGTGGGTGGAGGTAGAGGGGGGTTGTGCAGGAAAACTGCCTGGGCTAGTGCTCTGAGGCACACCCTTTGGGGACCCTGGGGCAGAGATGTGGCTAACAGTGCCTTCTCTGTCGAAGAGATTTTCATCTTGAAAATGGCCTCAGCGGCGTGTGGATTTGCTCAAGCATGAGGGTGTCCATGGGGAATAGGTCCTGCACCCTCCTCACTGGTGTTGGTGGCTGCTCTGAGCCAATCTCTGCCATTTCCTGTCTTTGTCACAGGCACCCACATACCCACCCACTTCCTTATTCCCCTTTTGTTCGGCACGGTCTCTGACGCCTGTGACCCAGAACAAATCAGCCCGCGATGGCCATCAGACCCTGAAGTCCTTCTACTGTAACTGAAACCCCTCAGTTGCCTCCAGTGCTGACCCGCTGGACGCCCCCTGCTGCCTTGCACACATGTGGAGGGCATTTCAGCTGGAAGCCACTTCCCTTCTTGTGTCCCTCCTGCGAGAGAACGGGTCTGGCTGTGGGACCGTGAGCCCACCCCGTGCCCTCCTAGCAAGGGCAGAGGCTCGGAGCGGTTCATCTGGATCCTGACTCCACTCACAAGCCCCGTGGCCTCAGGCAGTGTCCCTCCCCCGAGCTGCAGTTTTGTGGTCTGGGACGTACAAGTAGTTCAATTGCTGATGTGGGGACTCGGCGAGCTAATCCCTGAGAAGTGACCCAGCGCAAGGACGGGCCCGCAACATGTTTTCAGTAAGCGCCTTGCACGCTTACATCTCCTGTCAATAGACAGCTTTGTGTCTCATTTTTATCATGAAATACACCACGTGCTTAGAACTAATGGTAGATAACAACGTACGCCTCATCCAGATATTTAAACATTTTTTTAAGTAAACTTTTTAATTAGAAGTGTAAGATACAGTCTGAAAAGTGCACAAGTCCTATGGGCTCAGGTTGAAGAATTTTCACAAAGTGAGCACACCCAGGTCACCAGGCCCCAGAGAGAGAAACTGATCCCTGGGAGCCCCTCAGGCCCCTTTCCGGTCACTACCTCCAAGGCTGACCAGTGCCCTGATCTCCAACGGCACAGACGAGTTGTGCCTGTTTTTGAACTTTATAAAATCTACAGTAATGGAGTCCAGCAGTGGGAAGCTGGGGGTGACACGTCTGAGAGACCCGTCTGACTGCGTCACGGAACTGTCCTTGTTCTCCTCGCATGGTCGCATCCCAGGTTCTGCCATGTGAGGATCCGCACGTTCCTGGCCTGACCCACCGTCGCAGGGCGTTGGGCGTCCCTGGGTTTTAACGGTTGTGAGTAGTGCTGCTGTGAGCATCCTTGCAGACGGCTTTTGATAAACATGCGGCCACTTTTGTTGGGAAGACACTTGGGGTAGAGGGTGTGTGTATGCTTGGCTTTATAAGATGCTCCCAGACAGCTTTCCAAAGTGGCGGTACCGTCTGCCACTCTGCCAGCACTGCACACGCATTCTGGTGGCTCCGCATCCTCGTCGGCACCCGGTGTCGTGTTGCCCGTTTTACCCGTTTGCAGGTGGGACGTGCTGTTGCAGTGTGGCCTTAACTTGCATTTTCCTGATGATGACTGATGATGAACACCTTTCCATATATATTGGCTTTTTAGATATACCATCGATCGGAATTAATCCATGTTCCAATGTTGTCTGTTTAAAAACATCACGAACACAGCAAGACGCCTGCACCCTGTCCCCTTTCTCTCCTTCCTTTTGTCCCTTTCCCGCCCTAACATAACCTCTGTTCAGAGTAGCTGGGATGCTCCTTCTGTGCATATTCTTATCCTATTATTGCGCTCGTAGGGAGGCGTCCAAAGCATTATATGTTCCTATTTCAGAATTAATCTCTAACTGTATAAACTATTCTTTCCTTTCAACTATTGGCACTTATCTAGTGCTCCAAGCTTCCTGTCCAGGGAAATATGCACCATCTCATAGGGCCACACCACATCTCACCCCAGACTCACACTCACATGCACACTCACACCACACCTCACCTCACACACACCTCACACTCACACCTCACACTCACACTCACACCTCACCTCACCTCACACACACCTCACACTCACACTCACACCTCACCTCACACACACCTCACACTCACACTCACACCTCACACCCACAACTCACACTCACACCTCACCTCACACTCACACCACACCTCACCTCACACACACCTCACACTCACACCACACCTCACACCCACACCTCACACACCTCACCTCACCTCACACACACCTCACACACCTCACCTCACCTCACACACACCTCACACTCACACCTCACCTCACACTCACACCTCACCTCACCCCACACACACCGCACACTCACACCTCACCTCACACTCACACCTCACACCCACACCTCACCCTCACACTTCACCCTCACACTCACACCTCACCTCACCCCACACACACCGCACACTCACACCTCACCTCACACTCACACCTCACACCCACACCTCACCCTCACACTTCACCCTCACACTCACACCTCACCTCACCCCACACACACCGCACACTCACACCTCACCTCACACTCACACCTCACACCCACACCTCACCCTCACACTTCACCCTCACACTCACACCTCACCTCACCCCACACACACCGCACACTCACACCTCACCTCACACTCACACCTCACACCCACACCTCACCCTCACACTTCACCCTCACACTCACACCTCACCTCACCCCACACACACCGCACACTCACACCTCACCTCACACTCACACCTCACACCCACACCTCACCCTCACACTTCACCCTCACACTCACACCTCACCTCACCCCACACACACCGCACACTCACACCTCACCTCACACTCACACCTCACACCCACACCTCACCCTCACACTTCACCCTCACACTCACACCTCACCTCACCCCACACACACCGCACACTCACACCTCACCTCACACTCACACCTCACACCCACACCTCACCCTCACACTTCACCCTCACACTCACACCTCACCTCACCCCACACACACCGCACACTCACACCTCACCTCACACTCACACCTCACACCCACACCTCACCCTCACACTTCACCCTCACACTCACACCTCACCTCACCCCACACACACCGCACACTCACACCTCACCTCACACTCACACCTCACACCCACACCTCACCCTCACACTTCACCCTCACACTCACACCTCACCTCACCCCACACACACCGCACACTCACACCTCACCTCACACTCACACCTCACACCCACACCTCACCCTCACACTTCACCCTCACACTCACACCTCACCTCACCCCACACACACCGCACACTCACACCTCACCTCACACTCACACCTCACACCCACACCTCACCCTCACACTTCACCCTCACACTCACACCTCACCTCACCCCACACACACCGCACACTCACACCTCACCTCACACTCACACCTCACACCCACACCTCACCCTCACACTTCACCCTCACACTCACACCTCACCTCACCCCACACACACCGCACACTCACACCTCACCTCACACTCACACCTCACACCCACACCTCACCCTCACACTTCACCCTCACACTCACACCTCACCTCACCCCACACACACCGCACACTCACACCTCACCTCACACTCACACCTCACACCCACACCTCACCCTCACACTTCACCCTCACACTCACACCTCACCTCACCCCACACACACCGCACACTCACACCTCACCTCACACTCACACCTCACCTCACACACCTCACACCACACCTCACCCCTCACTCACACCCACACCTCACACTCACACCTCACCTCACACACCTCACACCACACCTCACCCCTCACTCACACCCACACCTCACACTCACACTTCACCCTCCCACTCACACCACACCTCACCCCACACTCACACTCACACACACAGACTCACATCCACACCTCACACTCACACTCACAACACACCTCACACTCACACCTCACCTCACAGACCTCACATCCACACCTCACACTCACACCCTCACACTTCACTCACACTCACACCTCACCTCACACTCACACCTCACCCTCACACTCACACCTCACCTCACACTCACACCACACCACCCCAGACTTCACACTCACACTCACATCTCACTTCACACCACACCTCACCTCACACTCACATCCACATCTCACACTCACACCTCACCTCACACTCACACCCTCACACTTCACTCACACTCACACCTCACCTCACACTCACACCTTACCCTCACACTCACACCTCACCTCACACTCACACCACACCACCCCAGACTTCACACTCACACTCACATCTCACTTCACACCACACCTCACCTTACACTCACATCCACATCTCACACTCACACCTCACCTCACACTCACACCTCACCTCAAACTCACATCCACACCTCACATTCACACCTCACCTTATACTCACAACACACCTCACACATCCACACCCCACACCTCACACATCCACACCCCACACCTCACACTCACACCACACCTCAGGCCATACCATACTGGGCATTTTCATTCCTGGTTCCATCTTCCCCAGGCCTATATTAGCTCAAGTGTTTTTTTGGACATCTCTCATTGGGAAAGGGAAGGAGGGCTGGAGCAGATAGGAAATTCATACATCAGGTATTACATTACTTCATTTAATACTCACAGGTACCCAATAAAAGAGTCATTATTGGCTTAATTTAAAAGCTTGCCAAATGTGCTCAGAGAGGTTAAGTGACTTGCCTAAGGGCACACAGCCAGAAAGTAGCAGAAGGTAATGCTACCCTGGGACTAACTGTAAACCCAGGCTTTTCCCCAGGAAGAGGGAGGTGGCCCCGCGATGTTGTTCCCAGCGAGCCTCAGGAGCTCTCCCCAATCCTGATGACGCACATGGGGAAGCTGGGAGCAGGTGCAGCCATTGACTTGGACATACTGCGGCCACCAAGCAGGGCTGTCACACGGGACGCTGGAGTCACATGGATGTCTTCCCAGTCTTTAGATACAGATCATTCCTGTTCAGTGTCTGAAAAATGTGCTGCTAAAGCCATCCATGGGAGACGGTGCAGAACATCAATTCCTCACTGCTTTTGGCTGCTCTTCAGCCCCCGGCCCTCACACGAGTTTATCTTTATGGAACACAGGCTTTCTAAACACGTCAACATTGCCATGAAAATCGAGATAATTTCTGGCAATTAAAGACCTGACTCACCCATTGTTCTTGCTCATTGTCATTTTAGGAACTTCCTCCAAATTGGGTTCCTGTGGGTTCGGGCAAGTGGACCTCCCAGCGACCTGCACATCATGGGTCGTGTCACCTCTCCCCCCCCCACGGGGAGATGCAACTTCCAGACTTTATCAGAACAGGCTGCTTCTCTCCTCCTAGTCTTTCCTGGAAGGAGTCCAGCTCTCACAACTCTTCCTGATTCACCTGTATTCTCTCTCAGTCTTTATTTATTTCTCCCACTTTATTATTTTTGGATTAATGTAAATGAAATCTGTCATAGGGTTCTATAAAATGGATGGAAGAGAGGCTAGGGTCAGAAGCTTTGAAGCTGGCTCTGATGGGGAAAAAACTAATGTAAGACTCTGCATAGTGTCTTTCAACCTCAACTTTCCTTGATTTGAGACAAGGAGGAGGGAGGAGGAGGAGGAGCAGGAGGAGGAGGAGTAGCAGGAAGAGGAGGAGAAGAGGGAGGAACAGGAGAAGGAGGAGGAGCAGGAGAAGGAAGAGGAGCAGGAGGAGGAGCAGAAAGAGAAGCAGGAGGAGGAGGAGCAGGAGGAGGAGCAGGAGAAGGAGGAGGAGCAGGAGAAGGAAGAGGAGCAGGAGGAGGAGCAGGAGAAGGAAGAGGAGCAGGAGGAGGAGAAGGGGGAGGAGCAGGAGGAGGAGCAGGAGGAACAGGAGCAGGAGGAGGAGCAGGAGCAGGTATGACATGGGGTCACACCTACCTGGAACCTTAGGTCTTTAGTAAGGATGCAGAACTGGATGGTAAGTCTTTGGGGGTCCTATGCCTTGTTACAGTTAATACAATCACTTAGGAGGGAGAGTGGATATGACACCCGCCAGGTGGGTCTTAGTTTGGGGACAGATATTCCTTCTGAGAAGCACAGAGAACTCAATGCTCACAGGTAGGCCTCCCACCCCACATGAAGCCAGGACTGTGTCTCCTCTCCCTGGGCTTTCTTCACTGCGAGTTATATTCCTCCTTTGTCTTGGTTTGGGTGCCCCCTCCCCACCCACACAGACCAGAGTCAGGGTTCGAGTGCAGGTAGTTCATTTGGGAGGTGATCTCAGGAAGTGTCAGGGAGCTCTGCACTGTCACTGGGCCAAGGTTGCTCCCAGGACAGTAACTCCTGGCATTTCCTGCCTGTTTGCCTGTGAGTGGGCCTTTTTTATAAGCACCCAAGTCATATCGAATTAGAGGCCAATGCTATTCCAGTATGACCTCATCTTAACTAATGACGTCTTTGGGGATCCTGTTTCCAAATAAGGTCACATTCTGAGGTACCGGCAATTAGGATGGTGACATGAATTTGGGGAGACACAGTTCAACTCATAACAGGAGTGGGGATGGGCCGAGGGAGCTGCAGTGTTACATGTGAGATAAATGAACCCATGGGCCAGTGTAGCCCAACAGCATGTCCCATGTTCCCACGAGGCAGGGCACCAAGGAGAGTGTCCCTGGAAACACTCGATATCTGAGCGAACGCTCAGCACAGAGCTCACGTGGAGGAACTGTGTCTGTGTTGCTCTTCCGCCCATGGGCTGGGTAGCCTGCCATTGCTTTTCTTTTGAACACATCGAGCAGAGGGGAGACACTGTCACCTGCTCAGAGCTCACGTGGAGGAACTGTGTCTGTGTTGTTCTTCCACCCATGGGCTGGGTAGCCTGCCATTGCTTTTCTTTTGAATGCATCAAGCAGAGGGGAGACACCGTCACCTGCTCTGAGGTCTTCATCCAGCTCAGCCGAGGCAGCCCAGGGAATCGCACTGGAACCAGGTGGAAGGAGGTGGGAGTGGAGGCACCACCCGATGGGGGTCCGATGCAGCTGGGTGGGAGCCAGACACCGGCAGCTTGTGGCTGTCATTGTGCCTATTTTCAGCCTCTGGTAGGGCCATGGAGGAGGAATGTGGGCTCCCAACATGAATTTGGAATCTGAACGCAGTCCAGAGCTTTGGCATCTGAGTCCCTGGAGCGCGCTTCTAGCCATCCTCTCCCCCCCAGAGAATAATCCATTTAAAACTTCTGCGCTGTCTAGACTTGTTATCAGGCCCCTAATTCCTGAGAGCCCAGCGCGGGCAGCAGCAGAACTGTCGAGATAGCAAGAGGGTGAAGTCATTGGCGTAAATCCTGAGGCAGGAAGTCCGTGCCGGGGACGATGGATGAGTGTGGGCTGGTGCCCGCACGGGGCAAGATAACGCGTCTAGACTCCGCGGGCCGTTTCCTCCTCTTCCTTAGGTGTCCTATCGGCCGTGCTCCTGCCTTCCTGCTCACTCTTCCCCAGCCTCATGGGAAGGTTTCCCTTCATCTCCAGTTGAAGGGGTTGCTGGGGACACTCGGCTCTGGCTGGGTGTGGGTGCTTTTTCTAAGTCACAGCCACGGCGAGCCCCAGAGGACTTTCTGGAAAGGCCAGGCTGGCCTCTGTCACTTTGTCATTTCAGAGAGTTCAATGGGTCAGGGGAAAAATGACATTCCTCTTCCCGGTATCCAGAGGTCAATGGAAGGCCAGTAGTGGGATGTGAGTTGATGTCAAACAGACCCAGAAATTTCCACAAGTCCTGGGGGAAAAGAGCCTGCAGCAAGTCTTATCTCGGAGCCCTAGGAGCTGCAGAGTGCTGAGTCACCTCACACTTCCGGCATGAGAGGCTGATTTCATTGGCCCGTGTGCACACTGGCTGATCCTGAATCCTGGAGCTAGGGTTGGGTGGGAGGTCAAAAGGTCACTTGGTTCAATCCCCTGCCTCCAGGCAGGATCCCCCCAGCAAAGAGGAATCGTGTGTGTTCCAATATTCCAGGACACCTGTGGGGACTGTGGGAGAGGAAATGGCCTTGGGAGCATGTGCAGGGACGATGAAGTGGTAATCCCCGCCAGCTGTGTGAGTTTCTGAGCCCTGGTAGTGCTATGGGGTTTGAACAACTGCACTGTGGAGTGTGATGTCAGGAGGGATACCACCTCCCTGGCCACCACCCCCACAACAATGACAACAACAAAAGCAAGATGCACTGAGCACCTGCTGTGCACTACTTTATGTCGAGTGGCTAGACGCATGCCAGGAAATCTCATTTAATCACAAGAGTAAACCCACAAGCCTAGGGGCTGGAGACTACCACAGGTAGCCCCACGCTGAGGCTCGGAGGAGAAGTATCCGCCAAGAGCAACTGGTTGTAAGAAGCAGAATTAGAATCTGGACCCAGGTGAGGCTGACTTCAGCTCTCAGGACCAAATTGCTAAACACGTCTTCCCTGAACTATGAATGTTCTGTTCACAGAGGTGTTCATGTCTCGTTAGCACCTGCTGGACAGGTGGGGTGGTTGAGAGTGGGTCAGGTCACAGAGCCAATAAACTGGGGCGGTGGGGAGTCAGGATGCCAGCTCACATCTCCAGACCCAAATGCCTCTCCTGGCCTTGCCTGTCCCCGCTCCCACCCACCATGTGCAGATCCCCCAACAAAATCTAAACTCTCTTTTATGGTTCATGCGGGAGACAGAGGGAAGCCCTCCACAGGGATGTCACCTGTTCTACTCCGTTCAGTGAGGATGATTGAACACCTACTATGCACCTGCTGTAGACATGGGAGAAAGCTACGCTGTGAGTGTCATGACCTCAAAATCAGTGGGGGGAGAGCTTCTGAAGATGCTGAAGGACCTTGAGTCTCATCCAGCTGTGCACGGAGCCTCAGGCAGGAGGTAGACCCCAGAAAAGGGACTGCAGAGATCACAGATGGGAAAAGGGGGGGCAAGACTGAAGAATGACTGAGATTGCCAGATGGTGTGGCCAGAGATGCTGCCTGATACGTGAATCCATGGGGAAGTAATATTTATAATGAGGGGCCTGTCAGTAGGGGACAGTTACACAGAGGATGAACCAGCCACTTCAGGGAATATTATGCAGTCATGAAAAAGAGTCATAACAACATGGAATGATCACCAAAATAGATTAATGAAAAACAGCGAAGTGCAAGACGGTGTGTATAGTGTGTATGTACACATATGTGTGTGTGTACATATGTACATGTGTTTATGTACTTGTATGTGTATAAGGATATGTACTTATTTAATTATATGCATATAATTACGTGTTATATCCCTAAAATATCTCTAGATGTTGCCGCCCTGGGAAGGTGGGTGCGGAACACTGGGAGGGAGATACATTTTTGTATCTTGTACCTTAACCACGTGAATGTGTGACCTTAAAAAGAAACAAAAGCTCCATCCTGTGTTCTAAACATAGTTGTTCTCTCGAATAATAAGCAGAAGGGTGCACGAAAACCCTTCTGGCTCTCCACCCAGGTGTCCCGGAGGTAAGCAAAGTCACGTTTGCGGGCAGTGAGCACCCCTGCCCCAGGGCTCTCTGTGCTCACAGCTTCACCCCACCTGCCCAGCCCGATGGAGCTGCTCTCCGTGGAGCAGGGCGTTGCACTAGCCCCTGTGGAGTTCCGCGGCACTAGGATCCAGAATCCCCTGCAGAAGCCACGCTGTCCTAAGTCCCAACACCCTGAGCTCAGTTTCCTCCTGCTTTAGCAAATAAGTTCTTTACAAGTTCAAATGCCCTTTCTGAGGCGGGAGGCCGGAATTCTAAGTGTGGCGACACCCAACTGTTTATTGGCCTCCCCAGGGCTTGGACTTTCTGACTCACCCGTAGAGAGAGGCAGGGTCAGGGGTTATCTGCGGGTGGGCAGTTGGGGCTGCCTCTAGACCCTCCCTCCCTGCAGCATCTGCTAAAAGCATTAAGGGTCCCCTCCCTTCTCAGCAACAGTCGGTGTCTTTTTAGCGCCCAGCTCAAGTTTCCGACTTCTGAGCTGCCCAAAGTCTGTGCAGATCCCAGGGCTGAAAGGTCTGTTCATGATTCGCACGAGGAAGGTAGGGGCAAGAGGGACAGCTGGGGACAGTGATGGAGGGTTACTGCTTCAGAAATAGATCTGAGGCTGCCCGGGTGTGGCGAGCTGTGGGACGCGGGCCAGGCGGGAAGATGACATTTGTTCCTGCAGCTGAGGCCCGCCAGCAAATGGCAGCACATGTGCTGTGTGGGGGCCCTGGGAAGAAAACTGACAAAGTCATAGGGAGAGACCTTGGGATTTCAGGTTCCCAGTTCAGACCACCAGGAGGCAGCTGGGGGAGGACTGGCATTTCCTGCTGTGGGGTGCTAGACGAGTTAGGCGAGGCTCGGGCCTCTGTATTCACATCTGTAAAATGGGACTCATGATCCCTCCTTCTTGAGCTGTAGTGGTGATTAGACAAGATGAGGCAAAGAACACACGTGCAGGCAGCAGGGGAGTGGCAGGTGCTCTTGCAGGACCCGGCGCCCTTCTGAGAGCTTTGCCCGCAGGCACTCGCGGGTCCTCACACAGAGCTGCATGGAAGGTCCCAACTTTACCCCATTTTACAGATGAAAAAAGTGAAGCAGAGAGACATGAAGAAACTTGCCCCGTCTCAGAGCTAGTGATGGGCAGGGTGTGGATCCAAACCCAGGCCTACACCTGGCAGTCCTCCTCCACCACCCTGTCTGCAGCCAAACCTCATCTCCAGTGTATCACCAATGCAGGGATCGCCCTCTGAGGCCAATGGGAGGTGAACATCCCTGGCGAGCAGTCCTGCACCGCTGGTGCTGTCCTCGGTGTGGATAGGCTTGGATTAACGTCGCCGGCGGCTTCTCAGACCCTGCTGAGCCTGGAGGATGCCCTTTTTCAAGGCAGCGAAGGAGGAATGCCTCCTGTCTGCAATCGCAGAGAGCTTCATGCTGCCCGGTGGCCGGCGTGCATCAGCACGTTTCCTTCTCCTGCATCAATCGCGCTCGGCTCATTCCTCCAGACGGCCAGGAGCCGCTGCCTACGAGCCAGAAATCTCCGCTGATTAGGCCAGCGAGCAGGCTGAAGGCTGCAGGCTGCAGGCCATGTGTATCCGCATAGGAGGCCTCAGGACGCCCCGAAGAAGGGATGGTGGGCTGTGCACCCCCCCCAGCTTCGCCCTGTAGGAGGGGCTGCTTGCCCAGAAGCCGGCACTGCGGGCTGGCTCAGAGTGGGACTGCTGCTCTGATGTTATGCTGGTGGGATGACGACCCCTTTCTTCTGCTCTGATCTCTCACTGTTTATTAATGAGTAGCGGTGAGCCGGGCTGTTTATTTTGCTTACCTTAATGCATTGTCTCAAAGTCCTTCGAGGGACATACAGCCTGTCACCATTTTGCACACAAGGAAACAATGGCTGGGAGCCAAGAGGGACTGGGCCCCGCCACCAGCAAGGGGACCGCAGTTGGAGCTGGACACACGAGGGCTCCGTGCTGCCTTCCGTGAGGGCATGTGGGATTCTGCTCTTCAGGCTGTTTATTTTAACAGCTTTATTGAGATATAATTTGCATGCCACACACTTTACCCATTTAAAGTATAATTCTACCGTTTTTAGTATGTCCACAGACATGTGTGACTGTCACCTCAACCAATTTTAGAACATTCTTATCACCCCCAAAAGAAACCCTGCACCCTGCAGCCCACATGCCCAATCCCCCCATCCCCCAGCCCTCGGCACCCGTGTCTCCTGGTGCACGTTCAGTTAACAGTCACTGACTTAATGTCAGCCCATTGGCCCCCCACCCCCAGTCACTGCTGCCTGTGAGGCTCACCATGGGGGCTCCTTGCTGGGCACACTAAGCTAGTGAGCCTGGGGTGGGGTGTCTGTCTGGACTTTGGCTGGAGCAGGTGAGTGTGGCGGGTGCAGAGAGAGGGGCAGACGAACCCCCAGGGATTCAACACAAAGCAGAGAGTAGAGAGGAAAGTGCAGGGAGCCAGGAGGCTCGCACCGTGTATTTGAGTTGACCCAGGAGGCATACATAGGAAGGAGCTGGGTCTACACGAGGAAGGGAGCAGGCAGGTGCTTCAGG
Organism: Galeopterus variegatus; assembly: GCF_000696425.1. Classification (NCBI taxonomy): domain Eukaryota; kingdom Metazoa; phylum Chordata; class Mammalia; order Dermoptera; family Cynocephalidae; genus Galeopterus; species Galeopterus variegatus. The sequence continues at coordinate 9,523 of NW_007740380.1, read as the reverse complement.
TGGAAAAGATGTGGAGGCAAGAAGACAGGGTCTCTCAGCCTGAAGCCCCAGAGGACTAGAGGGGTGGCAGGGATGATGGGAGCAGGCAAGGGACAGGACGGGGCCACAAATAAGGGCACTGAAGCTCCAAGAGGAAGGGACTTTCCTGGGATCCCAGCCACACTGTGGCCTCGTCTTCCCTGGGTGCAGACCCTCAGAAGGCAGAGATGACAGAGACCTCTCAGTCGTCTCTGTGTTCCCAGCTCCCAGGCCAGGTAACCCAATAAGAACTTAGGGTGAGAGAGCCGCCTTGCTGCAGGGAATTGTGACAGTTCCTAGGATACCACGGGGGCCTGGCGGTAATGGCATCACAAGGGCAGAGACGTCAGTGCCTCACTTGACACAAAAGGCAGCACAGCTGGTTCCTACAAATGCCGTTCTTTGAATAACCAGCCTTGCTTGTCACTTGGGGAGCTAGAGGTGAGCCGCTTGCCCCAGATCACAGACTCGTAGGATTTCTTTCGTGAAGTCATGTTGGCCAGCCCCACATTTTATATTTGAGTGACTTCTCAATGCTCACTAATGAAGAGAATTCACCTAAAATCCAGAGTTTTATCTTTCTTCTAAATATCATTAGATGTGACCACACCATGCCCCGATGCCCTCCTGGAAACTGCTGGAGCGTGTTTTCTCTGTGGAAACATCCCCGAGAGGCTCCCTTTTCTCCCCAGCTCGAGGCCGAGAGTGGCTTCCCTTCTCCTGCTCCCTGCAGCCTGCTTCTCTCCCTGCGTCACCAGCTCTTCCCAAAGAGTTTGCCAGTCTCAGGTTGTAGTGGAGGTTTCCCAAGAGAGTTCTTGCTAGCAATGTGGTGCCTTGGTGCAAAATCCAAAAGGGTGCCCCCAAAAGGGTGGGCCCACAGCTCAAGGCTGTCCCCTCTGGACAGATGAGCTACCAGATGGTGTGCAGGGCTTGGCCAGCTGAGCTCGTTGGCGGGCTGGACTCATCCTCCCCAGCAGCCCCTCTGTGGGACAAGCGGCTGAGGTCAGGAGCCCAACCGAGAAGGGACAACTCACCCACCAGTGGGTGTTAAGCTCTTATAGTCTAATGACCGTCCGCCAGCGCCTACACTGGGGATGGAGCGTGTCGCTTGGCAGCCCGGCCTGCTGTCCTCTCATAGGCTGGATTTCCCGCCGGGTCTGGAGCACTGGGCGGGGGAGGCGAGGCGTGTAGGGTTTCCTCTGTCCTCGTCCCTACCCTCTTAGCTCCCAAACCATCCATCAGCCCACGGCTCACCTGTGAAACCCAAGGCTGGGAACCGCAGCACTATTCCGTTACAAAATCAAGATTTATCAGAACATGACAGGCCTGGAGGGGTTTTATGACATGCATGGCGCCAATCCCTTCTGTTAACCTATTTGTCCCTGGCGGGGCAGGCGCGTTTTACGACCGCTGACACCACTCCATCTGCTCCGAGCTTGTGGCATTCTGACAGTGGGGACAAAGTGTCCAGCTTTGTCCAGGCCCTGAGGGCTGGATTATCACTTCAGCACTTGAGAGCTCAGCCCGTTCCCCTTGGAGAGACCCCCGAGCTCCACTCCCCACACCCTGCTCAGCCTGGTGTGAATGAAATTCCAGCAGAGCCTGACAGCCCCGTGGACCGTCTGTTTTCCGACTGCCTCCCGGCACTTTCATCTCCATGGCAGAAGCCACGTTAGGGTGTCAAGAGGGGGTTTTCTCCTTGTGAAATAATCCACTGACATCTCTACAAAGGCCCCCATGACACCCAGATTGCCTGTGTCTCAAGAAAGAAAGATGATTTGGGGACCATTTGGAACCTCTTAAAAAAGGAGGTCAACGCATCCCGGAGGCTGCTGGGGAATTGCCGACCAGTGAGGTGGGGACTCCAGGCATGACTGGGACACTGGGTCAGCTCTTTTCATGATCTGGTTAAAAAGTTAAGCTGTGTTTACATTACGTGGAACTCACCAGGAAATTGGAAGCTGTCGGAATTGCCATGAGTCCTGCCTCATCCTGTGCCCCACACACCCCTGCACACCCCCACATGCCTGCTGCGTGTCTGTCCTGGGTGAAGAACTTGGAAGTGCTTTTATTTTATCAAATGAAGGCATTTACTTTCTCGTCTATGATGAACTCCTGCTCCGTCTCAGCCTGAGACCTGGCTCTGGGATAGGGAGGCTGAGAGATGCTGGATGTTCAGGAAACGAGTGTGAGAAGAGCTTCTCTTGGGTGGATAGAAAGTGAGGCTCACCTGAAGGCCGCTTTCCGTCAAGAAGGGTCCTGGCCACGGGACGGCAGCAGCTGCTGCACGCTGGGACCCAGGGTGCGGTGGGGGGTTGAGTAATAATAACAGGTATGATAACAGCCCCTGACACTGCTGGGAGGTGCGCTGTGCTGGGTCTCGGGCTGCTCATTTTGGAAGCCTGTGAAGAAGGGACTTTGTGGCTCCTGTTTTGCTGATGAGGCCATTTGGCTACTGATAACAAGAGTAACAAGGATGGTCTGGGGCAAGGCCAGTGCAAATGGTTCAGGCCTGCTGGTAACCTATCTTTCCCAACTGCCTTGGGCTCACCTGCCCCACTATACACTGGGTTAATGAAATCTGCCTCACAGGATTTTAAGTCTCAAATGAGAGTTGATCTATAAATGTGCTCAGTATGCAGTAGGCACTCAATAGTTGTTTGTGGACTCCAGTTGGTTGTGAGCCCTGGAATCTGATTTGAAGGAATCTGGGTTTGAATCCCTACTTTGACATGTAACAGCTGAGTGACCTCAGGCCAGCCAGTTAAGCCCTCTGAGCCTCAGGCTCCACATCTATAAAATGGAGAGATGCTCATGGGGCCTCTATCACGGTCACAGAGCTGTCAGAGAATCACATGAGATGCTGCAGGTAATGTGCTTAGCAAGGCATGCAGTAAGTGCTCATAGATGTCCCAATGATGATGATGAGAACTGCCAGATGACTGTCCCAGCTGCTGTCTCCCAGGTCTCCCCTCCCCCTACCCAACTGCACCCCCCATGGAAAATAACTCCTGGTGCCTAAGTGCTAAGTGAGCCCAAGGCCAGATCCTGGGACTTACCTGGAGGTGGTGGCCTCCCCACCTGGGAGTGCAGGTGATCCTTGTGTCCCAGGCTCTGGGCTGGCTTACACCGTGGCTGTGGCATACAGCGGGGAGGGCCCTTCTGAGCAGCTGGGGAGGAGTAGACCCACGCTGACAGCACTGTTTGTTGGTCTTGGATGGCTTGAGTATTTTTATTTGCAAGCAAGAAATAAGAAACACTTGCCCAGGCAGACCATTGTGGCTTCATCCCCAGCCCTGCCAGGAGCCCCCCATCAGGAGGCCAGCAGGACATGGGTGCCTGCAGAAGTTCAAATAACTGAGCTGACCATGAGCCAAGCTTAAACAGAGAGGAGCACTGGGACGGCTCTAAGTAGGGAGCTCTTCCCCAGGCCTTGCACCCTGGGGAAGGAACAGAGAGCTGGGGTAGGGTTGACATCACCCTGCCAGCCCCCCCGGGTTGGGCAAAGTGTGCAGGGAGACACATGTGGAGGGGCACCTGTTGCACGGCAGCATAATTGTAGCTCACCTGCATTGAGCACTGTCTGCATACCTGCCCCTGCTCTACGCACTTCAAACGTTCGTCACTTAATTCCCACAACTGGATGAGGGAGGTATTATTAAAAGACAATGCAATCATGGAAATGCAAAACGGTATCGCTGCTTTGGAAGACTGACAGTTTTTTACAAAACTGAATTTACTCTTGCCGTACAATCCAGCAATCATGATGTCTGGTATTTACCCAAAGGAATGGGAAACTTATGTCCACACAGAAACCTGCGTAGGGATGTTTATAGCAGCTATATTGTTAGTGCCCAAACTTGGAAGCAACCAAGGTGTCCTTCAGCAGGTGAATGGATAAGTAAACTGTGGTACACCCAGACGAAGGAATGTGATTCAGCAGGAAGAGAAATCAGCTACACTCCATGAAAAGACACGGAGGAACCTTAAGTGCATATTACTAAGTGAATTCAGAAGCCAGTCTGAAAAGGCCACACACGGTATGATTCCAACTATCAGGCACTCTGGGAAAGGCAAAACCAAGAAGATGGTAAGAGATCAGGGGTTGCCAGGGGCTGGGGGGGGGATGAATGGGAAGAGCACAGGGGGTTTAGGCAGGAGCTACTTTGTGTGGTCCTAGGATGGTAGAGACACGTCATGATACGTTTGTCTCAATGCATAGAATGCACAACACCAGCAGTGAACTCTAATGCCAGCTGTGGACTTTGTTAATGATAACCTACCAATATTGGTTTATCACTTGTAACAAATCTACCACAAGATGTTAATAATAGGGAAAACTTGGTTGCTTCCAATAACAAGCAAAATTTCTCTTACAGAGAAGAGAAAAGGGGACGTGTGTTCTCTCTGTATTTTCTGTTCAATTTTTCTGTAAACCTAGAACTGCTCTTTAAAAAGGCTCTTAATTTAATGATAGTAATACAAACAATATCACAGTGCGGCCTCTGGAGCCAGACTGCCCCGGTTTGAATCCTGCCTTGGCCACCACGATGGTCAGTTTTATGCATCCACTGGTGAAGCTACAGTTTCCAGCTCTTCAGTCACACACTCTCATCCAGGTGCTGCTGTGAAGGGACTTAGCAGATGTGATTAAAGTCCATGATCAGTTGACTTTCAGAAAGGGAGATTGTTCCAGATCACCTGGGTGGGCCTGATTCTGTCAGTTAGAAGGCTCTCCGAGACACTGGGCTGAGGTATCTCCGAGGAAGAAGAAATCCTCCTGTGGACGGCAGCTCCACCCCTGCTGAGAGCTCCAGCCCATCCTTCCTGATGACCACCCTGAAGATTCTGGACTGGCCAGACCATCTCCCATCATAGCATAAGCCAATTTCTTGCAATAAATCTCTTAATATCTATCTTCCACTGATTCTGCATCTCTGCTGAGACCCTAACTGATACAGCCGTGTGACTTAGCAAGTTATGTAACCCCTCTGACTCAGTTTCCTTATCTGTAAAATGGGGCTAATAATAGCACTCACCTCTTTGGTGGGGAAGAAGTGAGTTACTACATATCAGGCACTGAGAATGGCTGGCACAGAATAGTATAACTGTTGTAAGTCCTGCTTTACTGAGGAAGCCACTGAAACCCTGGAAAGCTCTATAACTTGCCCAAGGTGCCATGGCACAGAAGTGATGGAGTCAGCGTGCAATGCTGAGGTCCTGACCATGCTCACCCCACCTCCACTTGCAGGCAGTACTGATGGCATTTATAGCTGGAAGGGTCTAAAGTGACCTTATATAATCAGTTAAAATCCCACATTCTACAAAAGAGGAAACTGAGGCTTGGGAAGGTTGTTAGCCCATTACATAGGTCATGACAGCCCTCTCAAGTCTGAGTCAGCAAGGCCGGGGGACATGTCCAGGGTCACGCAGCTACCACATGGCCAGGCCAGGAGGCGGAGCTTTGGGCAGTCCAGTGGGGCTGGCCACGGCAGGCTGCACAGATAGCTTCCTGCTCCCACCTCAGCACGGGTCCTGCGTCCATGTCCTCACAGCTGATGCACCTCGTCTTCCCTGAGGACCACCAGGAGCTTCCCAGGGGTCTTTATTAGAAACAATGGGAGGATCCCACTGTTCCCCCTGTGCCTGAAGTCCCACATTTTTCACATTCCTCCTTGACCTGACACAGCCAGGACACTGTCATTTAGAGAAAATAATAATAAATCTGGTATTTGAAATTAGAAAAAAAAAAAAAAATCACAGCCTTCCTCTCCTGGACTCATTTCCTGTGGTGTTTCCCTGGCCTAATCGAAACCTGACAGGCTGCCATGGCAAAGGAAGCCAGACTCCCTGCATCAGGGCAAAGTTCAGCATGGAGAATGGTGTTTTTGTTCGGGGAGTGGGGAGAGGTGACGGAGAGGGGCTTCCCCCAACAAAACCGAAAAGCAAAGAAAAGGCCAAGAGGAAAACATTCTGATATGCAGTGATCGATTCAACCGTCTGAGTCATAAGAGCTGGGACATTTCTCATGATCTTTCCCAGTTCTCCTCTTCAGCCTTATAAGGACCATCAAAGTGCTTAGAGAGGAGAGGCTGTCTTCAAAGTGCTCCTGCCAGGGACAGAGAGGAGCAGACCTCACGGGGCTGGGTAAGAGTAAGTGAACTGTTGACAATGACAGTGAGCTCTGAGAAGCCCAGCACCAGGAATTCTGGAAGGGAGTAAACATTTATGGAGTGCCAACACCACACCGGAAGAGCGACTAAGTTAGCCAACACCTTCTTTATTGATGTTTTACACCAGTGGCGATAATCATAGCTAACTTGTATTGAGCATGTACTGTGCAGCAGGCACTGTGCTGGACACTTTACATACGTCACCTCATGTAATCCACAACACAGCCGTGTAAGGGAGAAAAAATGATTGCTGCTGCCGTTTTATGGAGGAAGGGGTTGGAGTAATTAAGCATCTCATAAAGAAATACGACACAGCCACAAAGGACACAAGGTGACCAGGCCGACCTCTGCTCTTTTCAGGAGCAGCTGACGGTAGGAAGGTTTCACGTGGAAATCCACTGGGATGCTTGGCAAAAGATGAGGAACAGACATCAAGGAGCTGTTGGAAAGACAGATGACATAGGCTGGATGCCAAGGGGATAAAGGGTTAACAAACAATAGTTGTGGTCATCACAGGTGAGTTTTACCTTTCTTTCCTGCTGTATATCATCAGGTTCAACAAGGGAAATAGAACCAGTAAGATCTCCATCTCTATCTGTCTATCGATACATTGTCTATTGATACATCAATAGATACAGATAGAGCAATAGATAGATGGACAGATATAGACAGAGGGAAAAGGAAAACCAGAGCAGCAGACAATATTCATGATACATACATAGGAAAAAGAACGTCTACAGATCAATAAGACTAAAAAGCAAAAATCCCAATTTTTAAAGTGGGCTGAAGACTTGAACAGGCACACTTCATAAGAGTCACAATGGACAGTGAGTGCATGACAACATGCTCAACATGGCTATTCAGCAGGGAAATAAACATTAAAACCACAGTGAGGTAGGCGCCACAGCCCATCAGAACGACTAAAACGAAAAGACTGCAAGGTCGAGTACTGGTGCGGGTGGAGCCACCAGCACTCTCGCACATTGCTGGTGCCAGTACAAGTTGCTATGCTTTGGAGCACTGTGTGGCAGCATCTACTAAAGCTAAACTTTCATCTGTCCTGTGAACCAATAGATACACTCAAAATGAAGGCAAAAGTTCCACCAAAGACGTGTAAGACAAAAATGTTCATAGCAGCTTTATTCATAATAGCCCCAAACTAGAAAATACCAGGTGTCATTCATCAGTGCAGAATGGATTAATGAATTGAAATGTGCCCATATAATAGATTACACTCACAGAGGTAAGAAAGAACGGAGCATTGCCACGTACAATCTGGATGAAAATCACAAGCTAATGACAAGAGAAGCAAGTCAGAAACACAAGAGGACACACCATGTGATTCCATTTGCAGGGAGCTCGAGAGCAGGAAGCCCTAGTCTGTGGAGATGGAGGTCAGCGTGGTGGTTACCCTTGGGAGAGATGATGGATGAGGGTAAAAGAGAGCCTTCCAGGGTACTGGGAAAGTCTATGTTTTGATCTGGGTGGCGGTCATGCCAGTGTAACATATGTAAAAATTATTTAAGCTGTGTGCTTAATAGTTGTACCCTTTACAGTACACTTAAAATACTCCACCTAGAGTTAGGGGAACAATGTGGGATCACACTCAACTAAGCTGTAGCCTGGCTGGGATGGTCGGCACACTCTAGTTCAGATAAGGAATATACAGGAGGGTCTGGGATGGGGCAGGGGGTACCACAGAGACATAGATTAGACACCTCTACGGTCGCCTCCAGACCCCTGTTGGT
>NW_007740380.1:0-381 GCF_000696425.1 Galeopterus variegatus | reverse complement strand
CTCTAGGCAGCTGAATGGTAAACTCTTGAAAGCAGCAGCTATGGCTAACTCAGATCTCCATCCCCAGCGCCTGGCACCTAGTAGAAAGACTGAACACATACGCGAGTGAGGGATTGTGAGTGATGGACTGTGCTCTTGGGAAAGCCAGCATGCTAAAGTTTATTTTCTCATTTGGAAACTGAGGGTAATGGTGTTGCTACCTCACCAGGCTTTTGTGAGGGCCAGACAAGACAACGCGAGCACAGTGCTGAGCACATGGCTTGGTGGCGCACAGTGAGTGCTCAGTAACGTGCCGGATGACGACGATGATGATGGTAATGGAGGAGAGAATGGGAAGAGAGAAACGGAGGTGAAAGAATTCACCTTGTTAATCTTCACTAA
>NW_007740379.1:26398-30465 GCF_000696425.1 Galeopterus variegatus | reverse complement strand
AAAAATGGGAATGACAGGTCATTAAAACAAAGTGTACTAAATTCCCTAGGTTGTTAATAGGAAGGAGTGGCATGCTTTATTTTTCTGTATTGGAAAAGAATTTCTTCTGTGGTAACTCAATGTTCCATGAACTGTTTAACCCCGTAGTCCATCAGATTGCTGAATTTATTAGAATTTTCTCCCAGTTGGTGAAGAAAGCTAAGAATTACCAGCCGTAAGCTTATCTATACTTTACAAAAGGATAGGGCTAGAGGGCTATTTTTAATGATCTTTAAGTTCTCTTAGAGTTCTCTGATATTTTTGATACTACGTTATGTTACATTGCAGTTACTAGCAATAAAAATGTGTAGGAAAAAAGACCACATGAAATGCTTAGGGAAAATGGTATAAGGAAAGGAATTAAACTATTCTGTAGTAAGTAAGCCAGGATTGAGAGAGTCTTGGGTTTCAGGACATTCTGGAAGCAAAGAAGGGGAGTGGAAAGTCAATTCATTAAGTCCTTGGGGGAAAAAACCAAACTAAGTATATGAGTTAAGAAACTGCTCTTTGTTCTCGAGTTGATTGCAGGATACATGTACCTATTGTAGTCTTTTGGTGATTCTCAAACAGTAATAATTTCTCTGAAGTTTCTTCTTACTTTCAATCTCCCAATTTTTCTTCCATAGGAATGACATAGAGAGGGCTATTTATTTTTTCAGGAAATTTTTTTTTAAAAAGATATAGATATTCTGGTAGATATTTATAGATTTTCTTGGAAATTCAGTCATAAAAGTTATTTCTATATATTTTATTTCTTGTGTATTACATATAAATATGGCTATGAAAAAAGTAATATGTGTGAAAGTGTCTCATCTCTATATTTGGAGCTATAGAATAGCACATACATTTAGGATTTTCTGTGCAAACCACCTAGTTAAAGAAAAACAAAAACCAAAAAAAAAAACAGTGCTCCTAAATATAACCATGAATTTATTCTCCACTCTGTGCCAGACACAATAATATTTGATCTTCATAACAATACTATAAGGGAAGATATTATCTCTATTTTACGGATGAAAGTAAATATCAGAAATTCAGAAATATGTGCCAAAGTTGGCACAGTTAGATCTAATTCTCAAGATTTTCCATCATTTGTACCACCTCTTGCAAAATTACCTCTCAGTATAATAGAAATTATCTCAACTTTTTCTGTCTCTTCACTGATGCTGTCTACAAGACCACTGAAAAATATTGCAATAAATGTAGCTTTTTATCAAGTCCAAAGATTTTCTATCATATCATATTAAGTATATGTTTTTGAGCTGTATGCAAGTCGAGACAAACCTTTTCCCACCTCACACCTTCACCTTTTTCTTCTTTTCTCAACAATGGGTTTGTCTTGAATTGTCTCAGAGAACAAAGTTGTGAAACAATGCTAAGCCTTAAGCTCTGTACCACATCATAGTAAAGTGAGTTTAAAGGGAAGAAAAAATAATTTTTAACTTTAATAAAACTTTCAGTAGTGATTAATAAAATAGAACCTGGAGCTTCTATATTTTTTATTTACATTATCTGGCATATAATAAAAATATTTTAAGTGTATTAACCAATTGAACCATATGATTAAAATCCAAGACTGAAAGCAAACATCCGAAATACTCTGTAGGTGAACCAGATATGGGCACAAGCAGAAAAACACTTGAAAATACTTGTGCTAAATACTTTCACAAAGCAGAGGAAAAATACAGAAAGTAGATGAGAAGATGGATAATTTCATCAGAAAATTGGAATCTATACAAATTAATAAGTAGAAATACTAAAGGTGAAAAATATAATAACTGAAACAAATAACTAGATGTGGCAGATGAGAAGATTAATGAATTGAAAGATAGGTCAACAGAAAAAATCCAAACTGAATTCCAGGGAGCAAACAGATTTGAAAACAAAAAAATGCAAAAGAGATGTATGGGACATACTCAAAATGTTCAACATGTGTACAATTGGAGTCAGAGAGGGAAGAGAGAATGTGAGAGAAAAAATAATTGAAGGATTAATGAGTGAGAATTTTCCAAAACTAATGAAAGATAACAATCCACAGATTCAAAAAGCTATGTGAACCCCAATCAAGATAAGTAGAAAGAGAATCATATCTAGACAGTTCATAGTAAAAGCTTTGGAAATGAAAGACAAAGAGAAAACTTTTATTATTATTTTATTAATAAATAATAATTGTATTGCATCTATAAAAATATAATGTGATGTCTTGATACATGTATATAATGTAGAATAATTAAATCACACTAGTTACCACATCCATTGCCTTATCAAAAGTCAACATTTTTTGTGGTGCTGCATTTGGAATTTACTTTCTTCGTTATTTTGAAATGTACAATATATAATGGGAAAAATTAAGAAAAGCAAAGGCTAACTTCAAAGGAGTAACAGTAAAAAAAGGCTGGCAATGGACTTTTCAATAAAAATGATAACCAGATGATAATGTCTTTAAAGTGCTAGGGAGCACGGGCTGCCAAGCTTGAACTGTATACCCAGAGCAAACGTTCTTCAAAAATAGAATGTGAAATAGAGACTTTCTAAAAAACAAAAAATTAGAGATTTTTTTTACCAACCGACCTGAATTGGAATAAATACTGAAAGGTATAAGAAAAATGCCTCCAGATAAAAAAAATAAGAAATGCAGAAAGTAAAAAGAACAAAAGGAATGATACATATATATGTAAATCTTGATGAATTGTGATTATTCAAAACAACAATAATAATATCTTGTGAGATATAAAATATATGACAATGTAATACAAAAGGTAGGAGAGGAGCAAATAGAGTTAATATCTTCTAAAGTTCAATAAATATTAGTAAAATGTTAAAGATAATAATTTGCTTTCTACTGTTATAAATCAAGTATGCATGTTGTAATCTCTTGAGTAAATAAACAAANATCATATCGTATTACACAGATATATACAATTATCATGGGTCATTTAAGAAAAAAATAAATTAAAAAGAAAAAATTTCAGAAAGAGAAGTATATTAGAGGTTAGCAGAAATGGGGTCGGGGTAGGAATAACGGGAAGTTATTGCTTGATAGGTACAGAGTGTATGTTTAAGATGATGAAAAATCTCTGGAAAAAGATAGAGGTAGTGGATACACAACATTGAGTGTAATTAATTCCACACAATTATATATTTAAAAATGCTTAAAATCGCAATCCTTACGTCATATATATTTTACGACAATAAAAAATGGAAAAAAAGAGAAAGATCTGTATTATCCTTCAAAATATACAAAAATAAAACAAACAGAAACCATGCGATGATTTTATGAATATTGGAAGAAATAAATAAAGCAGATCAGAAAACACTTCTGTACAGGGGTTTATGACTTATTATGAGTGTCATTAAATTGTAACAAGTAAGGTACTGTACTTGTACTGATGGCAGGAAAAGAGGTACTTAGAAATAACCTACAAGTAACATATTAGGTCAGCGTTTTCTAAAAGAGGGGAAAGTATTCCTGTGGTTCAAGCCCTTTTTCAATTTAATAAATTAAGAACTTTGAAAAAGAAATTTAATTAGTTTAAAATTGGATTGGTGTAATGAAATGCAGGTCAAAACAACAGTTAAAGCCTTTTTAAAAAACTTGATCTCCATAGTAAAATGAAAACATGATGAATTGAAAATTTAATGGACATTTTCTGGAACCAAAGTCTCAAATTTCATGATTTTTGAAATATAATAGAAAATACTTAGTAGACTGAATAATATTTTGTACTCTAGGAGCATAATTAATCACAGATATCTTTCTGATTTAATTGAAATTTTTACTTTTTAGGTTGCCCTGTGATTACTAAGTCATTGATTTGGATTTCTCTATAATCTTTTTATAGATAGTACGGGATATAAAAGAGAGAAAAGCAGGTTTTTTTTTTCTTAATAATCCAAATAAATAGCTATTATATTACTAATTTGAATAACAAACACATTTATCTATTGGCTATGAGGTATAGCCAGTATATGAAACATATTTGACGTAAGTACTCAATTTTTACTTGTACATGAGCTGCACTTGGTGT
>NW_007740379.1:24139-25173 GCF_000696425.1 Galeopterus variegatus | reverse complement strand
CTGAGACTTCCTCGCTTGCTTTATTTTTAGTTCCAAATTACTTATTTTGTAGCTTGAATAAGGTGAGAACACTCAAGTGAGAAAATGAGACTGACTCCTAAACAAAGCTTATTTAAATAGGTCTGAAGGGAACTTCATGACTACTTTAATGTTTCCGCAAACTTGCCGAGAATATTTTTTCAACCTTATGAATTATTTTAATGTACTAAAATTTAATGAAATAACTTGTTAGATATTAATTAATTAATATGGTAAAAATATATTTTAACTCAGTATATGATTAGTTATTTAAGAAAGTTTCTTTTCCTGACACTTTTATTTTTCAATTATTTTCTTTATTATCTTGTTTCATTTTCTGTTTCTTTGATTCACCACCCTCCCTCCACCCGCCCATCTCTACTATTTCCCTTCTTTTTATTTTGGGTTTAGGTTTTTCTGACACTTCGGAGTATTATAATCATTCTAGGAAAATAAATTTGGGTGCTAAAATTTTGTATTTGGGGAAGTTTGGATAGTCTTTGAGGACAGAGAATTCTCAGAAAATTACAGCACATATGGTAAGGTTTTCTATGATATTTTATGTAACAAATATTAATATTTTAAAAGTTAGGAATTATTATTAAAATATTTTATCTGTACTATATGAAATAGCTTCCTTTATTTTCTTGATGAATTGTCTGAATATTTGACATCAAATATTACTTAATGTAGTAGGTAGGAGGTAAATATAATATGGTTGCCTAAGAAACTATATGTCAAAACTTACCAGAAATTACTTGAGGAGTTAAAATCATTAATGTCTTCCAAGAAAATATATATTACTGATAAGCATATCAAAGAACATGTATAACAGATTTTTTGGTAATGATATGAATTCTAATGAAGTGAAATGGAGTCTAGGATCTTAATTTGTAGAATATACATGAGAAGACACTGGTGCTGAGTTTTATTTTAACGAAGACTTGACCATTGGAATATGTCTAGCACTAACAGTTGAATCATTCTATTAAAAAGGAAACAGAATACAGGAGAAC
>NW_007740379.1:18508-23328 GCF_000696425.1 Galeopterus variegatus | reverse complement strand
GTAAATATCAGAAATTCAGAAATATGTGCCAAAGTTGGCACAGTTAGATCTAATTCTCAAGATTTTCCATCATTTGTACCACCTCTTGCAAAATTACCTCTCAGTATAATAGAAATTATCTCAACTTTTTCTGTCTCTTCACTGATGCTGTCTACAAGACCACTGAAAAATATTGCAATAAATGTAGCTTTTTATCAAGTCCAAAGATTTTCTATCATATCATATTAAGTATATGTTTTTGAGCTGTATGCAAGTCGAGACAAACCTTTTCCCACCTCACACCTTCACCTTTTTCTTCTTTTCTCAACAATGGGTTTGTCTTGAATTGTCTCAGAGAACAAAGTTGTGAAACAATGCTAAGCCTTAAGCTCTGTACCACATCATAGTAAAGTGAGTTTAAAGGGAAGAAAAAATAATTTTTAACTTTAATAAAACTTTCAGTAGTGATTAATAAAATAGAACCTGGAGCTTCTATATTTTTTATTTACATTATCTGGCATATAATAAAAATATTTTAAGTGTATTAACCAATTGAACCATATGATTAAAATCCAAGACTGAAAGCAAACATCCGAAATACTCTGTAGGTGAACCAGATATGGGCACAAGCAGAAAAACACTTGAAAATACTTGTGCTAAATACTTTCACAAAGCAGAGGAAAAATACAGAAAGTAGATGAGAAGATGGATAATTTCATCAGAAAATTGGAATCTATACAAATTAATAAGTAGAAATACTAAAGGTGAAAAATATAATAACTGAAACAAATAACTAGATGTGGCAGATGAGAAGATTAATGAATTGAAAGATAGGTCAACAGAAAAAATCCAAACTGAATTCCAGGGAGCAAACAGATTTGAAAACAAAAAAATGCAAAAGAGATGTATGGGACATACTCAAAATGTTCAACACGTGTACAATTGGAGTCAGAGAGGGAAGAGAGAATGTGAGAGAAAAAATAATTGAAGGATTAATGAGTGAGAATTTTCCAAAACTAATGAAAGATAACAATCCACAGATTCAAAAAGCTATGTGAACCCCAATCAAGATAAGTAGAAAGAGAATCATATCTAGACAGTTCATAGTAAAAGCTTTGGAAATGAAAGACAAAGAGAAAACTTTTATTATTATTTTATTAATAAATAATAATTGTATTGCATCTATAAAAATATAATGTGATGTCTTGATACATGTATATAATGTAGAATAATTAAATCACACTAGTTACCACATCCATTGCCTTATCAAAAGTCAACATTTTTTGTGGTGCTGCATTTGGAATTTACTTTCTTCGTTATTTTGAAATGTACAATATATAATGGGAAAAATTAAGAAAAGCAAAAGCTAACTTCAAAGGAGTAACAGTAAAAAAAGGCTGGCAATGGACTTTTCAATAAAAATGATAACCAGATGATAATGTCTTTAAAGTGCTAGGGAGCACGGGCTGCCAAGCTTGAACTGTATACCCAGAGCAAACGTTCTTCAAAAATAGAATGTGAAATAGAGACTTTCTAAAAAACAAAAAATTAGAGATTTTTTTTACCAACCGACCTGAATTGGAATAAATACTGAAAGGTATAAGAAAAATGCCTCCAGATAAAAAAAATAAGAAATGCAGAAAGTAAAAAGAACAAAAGGAATGATACATATATATGTAAATCTTGATGAATTGTGATTATTCAAAACAACAATAATAATATCTTGTGAGATATAAAATATATGACAATGTAATACAAAAGGTAGGAGAGGAGCAAATAGAGTTAATATCTTCTAAAGTTCAATAAATATTAGTAAAATGTTAGTATATGTAAATCTTGATGAATTGTGATTGTTCAAAACAACAATAATAATATCTTGTGAGATATAAAATATATGACAATGTAATACAAAATGTAGGAGAGGAGCAAATAGAGTTAATATCTTCTAAAGTTCAATAAATATTAGTAAAATGTTAAAGATAATAATTTGCTTTCTACTGTTATAAATCAAGTATGCATGTTGTAATCTCTTGAGTAAATAAACAAATAAATAATAATCTAATAAAGCTAATGTGAAATACCCCCAAATAAGTGACATATCTAACAGAAGTTTGGAAAGAAAAGTATGTAAACAGGTATAGGAAGTGACTTTTTAAAAATCTTCTATTAAAAATTCATATTGTATAAGTTACGATCAATGATAAATTGAAAAAAAAAACACATATAAATTACTCTTCCTTCCCTAGGTACACGTGTAACAGAAGATAATTCCTTGTGTAGTATATAATAGGTGACAGGCTTTTTATTTTTTGGAAAGTGATAATCCATACTTATTTTTTCTTTGTAAAAGAGAGTATCCTACTGTGAACATCAATTAAGGAATCTGATGGGGACTATTCCCTGACACCATAAAGATGAATGGTCCTGTAATTTCTAAGACAAGATGTATTTTAAAGTGTTATTGATCAAATTGCTCTCAGCATCTTGTCACATAATGTAAATATCTACTGTAGGGCATTCTTCTGCTTTGGCAAGGGACTAGGGTTATGCTTTTACATTAGTAGATAGATGTATACTCTCAGGGTCCCCTAAGTAATTTTCTTTTTGAAATCTAATACTCAGTTACAAAATGTTGGGTTTTACAAAATTTAGAACCAGGTCACCTTGTTGAAATGCAGAAAGTTTTTTTTTCTTTTTTCTGCATTTGTTTAGGCAAGATTATGAAATATGAGGTTAGAAACAAAAGCACTTCCAGATAGGAAACTCCTGGTACTTTCCAATTTAATCATAAAGATGAATGTTTTATAAAATTAGTGAGACTGGAGCAATGATTATAAAACTTCTTGTATTACTGAGCATTAAGAGAAAATCCACAGAAATCAAAACAGTGCATAAAAACATTTAAAAATGAATTTTCTCTGTTAAGTAAAAATAGTAGGCAATTTATTAAATGGTGAGAATTTTGAGAGAAGTAGAACCCTCTTTGTAGAGTAAGATTATAACATTTAATGAAGCAAATCTTACTGTTCTAAGAATGTGGTAATTTTTACTTGGCTAGCTTCTTCCTAACATCCCGATTGAAAAACTAAGTAATTTCTTTTTTATATAATAAACCTAAAATTAAAAAAAGTAATGAACTTGTAAATTAATATCAAGTTTTTGTTAATTAATATCAAGTGCATAGTACTGAGAAAACTTGTCCTAATATCATAGATGATGAAAAACTTCACTGTTTGAAATCATTTATTTTGGGAGAATGGAACATATTTTTGTCTGAAGAATATGAGCCATGTGGATCACTTTGACATGGAAAAGCAGCTTCTATTTCCAACACAGATACAGAACCTCAGATGAGGGGGTTTGGGACATAATACTCATATTCCATATATATCTTAACTCTGTTATTTTCCAAGAAAATAAGACCCTGGGTATTCTTCTAGCCCCGGTGATAGACTATAATGATCCTAATGTATCCTAAAAAAAAAATCCTGAGTACATATGGCCAAACTCATATAAACAATTTTTTTCCACAGGTCACACTGTGGCTGAAAATTGACTGACAATTTCTCTTCTTTCAAGTGATTGCTATTTTCTTACCAAGTGACTTCCTCGGCTTTGCTATATTTCTTCTGTCTCCTGAACAAAATTGGTGAGATACCTGATTTTTAAGCTGTGGCCACAGCATGAGCAGGTCCCCTATTTCCTAGTCCCTTCTTACCCTTCAGCACTGCTATGGATTGATTGAATTGTGTTCCCTAAAGTTCATATATTGGAAGTTTAATTCTCACTGTAACTGTTGAGGGTGGGAAATCCTATTATGGTAATTGAAATGTAGGGCCTTGAAGAGGTGATTCGTTTTTTGGAACATGCCTCAGAAAATGTATTAATAATGGTGGTCAGGGGCATGGTTCTGAGGACTTTTAAAGGAGAGCACATGAGAGCCTCTCTCTGTTCCTCCATTTTCTGCCATGTGAGACCCCTGCATTGCTGTAAAGCCACCAGCAAAGAAGACCCTTGTCAGATATGTTCCCTCAACTTCGGACTTCACAGCCTTTGAAACTTTAAGCAATAATTTTGATTTTCTTACAAATTACCCACTTCTGTGTATTTTGTTATAAGCAATAGAAACAGACTAATACAAGCACCACCCACCCAATAAGGCCTCTTTCTGAGACACCCCAGGATTCCTCTTGTGTCCACTCTCCTTTGCTACAGCAAGTTAATAAACTATAAACCTAACTTGGTTTGACTATAATGTGTTCTTTTCTTATGCTATTTTATAACAAATACAAACCTTGAAAAAAAGAAGCTAGGTTGTTATGACAGGAATTGTAATTGGTATTGTGATTCTCAAGTGAATGTTTGGAAGATGTGCTTATAGGACATCTGGGATGAATTTTTTTTTTTTTTTTTTTTTTTAGAAGCACTAGAGAATGTGGAATGGGACAGAAGTGTGGATATAGGTTAATGTCTAGATTTTCAGAGAAATAAAAATAAAGTTTGTTCTCAAAAGGAAATCTGGGGAACTTGATGTTGATTCTTGTATGGGAGTGGCAGGGTGGGTGGCTGATTAGTTGGTAGATTTTTAAACATCTACAAGAAAAGCTAAGCAGGCCCTGGACCTCGAAAGACTAGACTAGAGAACAGATTGATTAATAAGCCAGTGAGTTAAGTAGTAGAAACCCACTGATCAGAACTGGGGGACAAAGTCAACCTCATTGTAGAAGCGACTTTGCCTTGGTGTGACATGCCAGCATTTCACTATGGGTCCTGTATCCTCTCTTACAGCCACCAGCTATCTGAGGAATAAATTGAGCTGATCTCCAGGCACAGCACAGAAG
>NW_007740379.1:10070-17618 GCF_000696425.1 Galeopterus variegatus | reverse complement strand
TTAAGTAGTGTTTGGTTTTTTTTAAGATTAAAGTTCCCAGATGCCTTTCCTCCAGGCAGAAAATATTGTGTAAGGGAATGCAAACTATTTCCAATAAAAGTGATGTAGGTGCAAATGCCTTAAAGAGAATGACATTTTCTACACTCCATCAGGGGAAGTTTTAACTACATTTGATATTAAGGTGTTGAAAAACACATTTCCCCAAATTCTGTGATTTATCAAACCAAATGGCCTTGTTCTGGCCTAGCAATAGGTAGCTTGCAGTCCTCATATATAAGCTTGATTGAGAGGAAGAAATACAGCAAAAAGCAAAAGACAAGGATAACAATACTCACTGAATCAGGAAATTTTTTATATATGCTCACTGTGCAACAGACCCTCTCCCAAGATGTTGAGATAAAATGCTGAGCTCTGGCCCCTGGACTCAGTTTATCGACACATGGGAGAATAGATAATATTTAATTTTTTTTTTCTGTGCTATCATAAGCACGCATAGTTATGCAACCTCAGCAGGAAGGTAGGTCAGGGTAGCTTTCTGAAGTAAATTGCATGTAGGTTGAGATGCTTTGTATATATTGTATAATTTAATTCTCTCAAAAATCAAGAATGAGAAACAGCACAATTATCTTCTTTCTCCAATGAGAAAATTGAGCATTGCAGAGATTAAGTGACTACCCAAGACCACAGGCTCATTCAGGGCAAACAAGGGTTTTAAGTTAAAGCTGATCTCACTTCAGAGCCTGTAACCACTTCATTCTACCTTCTCACACATAGGAGGTGTTATGTTTAACGTCTTGTAAGACACAGTTGACTTACTTTCTAGGGGATATGTAAATATAAAATTCATCTTATGTACACAACTCTAAGGCTCATGTTCATAATGTGAATATAATGTTTTTAATTGATCTTTATAATATAGTTGATTTTCATGGCCCTTTGGCAAAATGTAAATCTTTGATACGGCAGAATAAATGCCTCTCCCTTTACTCTTTTTTCAGAACGTCTCAATGTGGGTAAATAGAAATAGGTTAAACTGAAAAGGGGAGTCCTGGTGTTCTTGTCAGAATGGGTGCTTCTCAGTACACTGACAATGGGCGTATTCTAACTGTCCCAAATCATTCCCTGCAGTGACATCCACCCATTGCCAAAGCATTTGACACTTTAGTCAACAACAACATTAAAGATTAATGTGATAATAAAAAGCTAAGCCACTTATTCACAGTCACATATGCAAAACAACTAGTTTTAATAACTTGGCAATTCCCGCTTAAACTAGTCTTGTTGATATTTTCAGTTTGTCATTTTGTGCCTCGTGCCCACTTGACACATTCTTCCAGTACATAGAGCTATATATTCTGCCTTATATGATTTATTTACTTTAATTTTGATATCTTGCTTCATGTTTCACTCCTTTTTAATTGCTTTAATTATTAGTATACTGTAAAAGCTCTACTTGAGCCATTTGGCAAGAATTTATGTAGGTAGTAATAAAAGGCAGACTGTACCATTTAGGATTCTTTTGGTGTTAAGAAACAAATATACAAAAAAGAAAAACCCAACCCCAAGTGGCTTAAATAACAAGTAACATACTCCACATACAGAAGGTTTTAAAGTAGAATAGACTAAGGAGTCATTAATTCCTTGGCTAAATAATATTCTTAAGGATCCTGGTTCTTTCTGGCCCTCTTCTGTGCTGTCCTTTATGTCTTCAATAGCTCCCCATGGTCACAAGTTGCCTATAGCAGTTCTAGGTATCGCGTACAGAATAACAGTGCTCAGCAGAAGAAGAGTCATCTCTTTCTATGTGACTCTTTTTATGGCAAAGAAAATCTTTGGTAGAAGCTTTCTGGCAGACTTTCTTTTAGAGTTACTTTCATTAGCCAGAAGTGGGCTGCACCTGCTGTTGACTCAGGCTTGTTTGGTATCACATTGATTCCTCGCCTCTCCCCTGCTGTACCCTGTGTCCTAGGAGGTTTTGGTCTCATAGGCTGTTTCTCAGACTCCCAGGACAACAGATTTCTGGGTGGGTTTGGTGAGAGGAAGGCACTGGTGGGAGACTGAAGAGAGAGGCCAGGGTATTTCTCCTCCTCCTTGTCCATCAGGCTACATGTCCAGCAGCTGCTCATCTCCTCTGTTGTTCCAACATTTGCTAGACTAGTGGGCAATCTGAATCCAAATTTTGCAGATAATCTGGTTTTACAGTCTGAATGTTTGTGCCCCCTGCTAATGCATGCATTGAAATTCTAACCCTCAAGGTGATGGTATTAAGAGGTGGGACAATGGGGAGGTGATTGGGACAATGGGGAGGTGATTAGGTCATGGGGGAGGGTCCTCAAATGTGTGGTTAGTGCCTTTATAAAGGAAGTCCAGAGACACCCCTCACCCTTCCTGCCATGTGAGGATACAGCAAAAAGGTGGTCGTCTAGGAAGTGGGGCTTCAGCAGACGTTGAATCTATTGGTGCTATGACCTTGGACTTCCCATCTTGCAGAATTGTGAGCAATAAATTTCTGTTGTTTATAAGCTACCCAGTATACGGTATGTTGTTACAGCAGCCCGGGCAGACTAAGGCACCAGGCCACTAGGCTCTGGTTAAACTTCCTGTTCCCTTTGTCTTCCCAGTTTAGGGTGACGGTGGCTTGGTATCATTTCTGAACTCTTTCATTGCTCGTATAAAAAATTCCCTGAATAGAATTGCCTTTGTTTCAAATATTTGCAATGTTTATGTTTTCCTAGTTAAATCCTGAATGAGATACATGCCCACCTGTAAAACAATTACTAAGCAAGGAGAATGGGGGCTTCAGGATGAGCTGAAACCATTCAGGGTTTTCCCTGGAGATGTAGTTGTACACATTTTCCATGGGTATGGATAACCTCAGAGTATCATGCTTTTGTTTGCACGGATGCAATTTGTGCTATACAGATTGGAGTTACTCTTCTATTTTCTCTCTAAGATTTGATATATGTGATGGCAAGGAAAAACAACTTTATATATTTCTGGCAGAAAATTGGTGTAAAGGTACACAATGGATAATTATTGCAAAATAAAAAGTGATTAAAGAGGAATTCAAATGTTTGCACTTGGTCCCTGTTATTAGTCTTCTTGAGCTGTGTGGATTATGGCCCCACCCTATGAACTCACTTAACCTTAACTACCTCCTTCTAGGCCCTGTCTACAAATAGTCACATGGGGAGTCGGGGTTCAACATATGAGTTTGGGGGACAGCATTCAGGTTATGGCAGTCCAAGATTACTTTTGCCATTAATGATGATGTTTGGCAATTTTCTTTAAAGGCATTGCTTGTCAGTTTTCTGTTCTGTAAAGTGGGATTGCTGACATATTGGCATTGGGATAAAAGGGGTTGCGTAAAGGAAAAATTGGGTATCCATTAGGCTTTACTGATGTGCCTAATGAGATCTTATGTATTGTGCCTCTAGGAAAAAGATAACTTATTTTCCTTTATTTTGCCTGGTTCTGTGTATTAAAGGGTGTGCTATCAATGTGGATACACCTTTCACCTGGCTTTCCTTGTTTTCATTATGTTTGCTACTCCTGAGTTATGAATTGATGTCTTTTCAATGACATAGTGAGGACTATCTGTGAGATCACTATGTAATCTCACTAGTAAGATTTGAAATATAGGTGCTGAATATCCTAATCTCCAGAGTAAAGTTGGGGAGGAGAGACAATGCTTTTTCCTCTGCTGACTAAATCAGAACATGGATTTGAGAGATTTAAATTTCAAATTAATTAGGGTGAAGCATTAACCCCCCCTTTTTTTGCATGTTGTGAATATTCTAAAGTTCTTATTCTGTGTTCCATTCCAAAGGTATCAGATAAAAAAGAGAGGATTATAAACACTTTGTAAAAAACAAATCAAGGTTTATTAACAAGATAACTAGACATCTGAATGTATAGACTAAATAAGAAAGAGAGGCCAGATACATAAATAAAAGTTAAATGTTCAGAAAGCCATAGAATTTGATTAAGGGTATAGGGTAGGCATGAGCAGTTGGAAATTAGAGTGTGTTTGTTAGTGTGTTAGTTGTTGAGAATTTACCAGGAAGACAGAAAGGGATTAAAAAAGATAAAAAACCTCTTAGTCTCAGAAGACACAAACAAAAAATTATGAAACATGCTCTCAGCCTCATGCCCCAGGGAGAACCTGTGTGAAGGTGTGTGTGATAGAATGAGATGAGTTTAAGAAAGTTCCTGAGAGCAGGTGCAGCAAGGGAGCAAGCCCATTGGATGTCAGGTGATTGAAGGCATGTGCAGTGCTGTGATCTTGAAATAGGGCTTAGTGTCTGGAACTGAGCCACAGAGTGAGAATTGTCTCTAAGGACAGAGCCAACTGATGATCAACGGAGTTCATGAATGCAACAAAAGAAATTATAAAAATGTAAAAAAATGATTAATAAGAGCAAATGTCACTGGGTTAATGATGTTTGTATTTATTCATTACTTCCAGTTCTGCATATTTTAACAAAACAAAACTCTGGGGTAGTATGTAATTAGTTTCTCTTTTAAAGATAAGAAAATTTGACACTCAGAATTTGTGATACTCACCCAAATCCAATGATGTGAACTTTGTATGACTAGAATTGAATTCTGCATTTTTAAGGACACCCCCATTCCCTTTCCTAGTGGCAAAGAAACATTGTAAGCAGTACAATGAGACTTTGCAGCTAGACACAAGTAATGTTGGCACACATTTACCAGTACAAATTTCTGTTGTTTCAGCCCACTGATAATGGGACAATTTCTCTCTTAACAAATGAAAGAAAAATGCAGAAAAGAGAAATCTCTCTCAGTGGAGTTTGCTATATATAGAAATGTCTCTATGCCAACAATGTAGAAAGGACTGTGATTGCATAAACATTTTTATTTTGTAGTAGTTCAAATTTCTCAAGCCATAAATCCCCAAGTGACAAACAAAACCTAACTTCTTAGTTCTGATTCCATTACAAACTCCCATTCAGTCTGATGCTAGAAAACTTAGAGAAGCCGTGGGGAAGAGGTCGTCCCTCTTGGTCTTCTCTCAGACTCCAGCAGGTAGTTGATCCCACCTGGTCCTCGCATGTGGACATCCTCCATTCTCTTCAGCTGAGGCTTCTGTCTTTCCACCTGCACTTTGGTCCTATGGCCTATGCTATTTTTTCTTGTGACAGGGCCATTCGATATGCCCCATGTTCTCTCTCCCTTCCCTTTCCCTCTTTCTCACATCTTTCCCTCACCTTTCTTGAGGACCAGGGAAGGTTTGACTGCCCTCTCATGATTCTCTGGGCTGTGAGAACACTTGGTGGGGCACTCCCAGGCCCTCTCTGTCATTAATTATCATGTATTTGCTATTGTCCTCTCCAAGTTCTGGTGATGTGGGAAATTTTCAAATATTTTAATGAAACCACAACAATTATCTTCTATTCTTGATTTTTCAAATTTAACTGGGACCTTTTCTTACTTCCAGTCCTCTCATTAATCTTGGGCAGTGGAGGGCAGGGCATGTGGTGCTTTTGGAGGATTTTATCTAGTCTGATGTTCAGGGCAGTTGGTGTAGCATAGGAAAGCACTGTCTAATCACTTAAAATTCTTAAAAACCCAGAATTAGATGCTTTGGTTCTCAGGCTGCAGAATTGCTTTTCCCTTTGAGACAAGGCCAGGTTCATATATGGCACCAAAATATAGGAGAATCACAAGTACAGGAAAGACAGAGTTTCATCTCACTGCAATTATTTTGATTTCATTCTACTGCTTGCTCTATATTTCCCAGCACACAGCTCCTCTGATTTACACATTTCTGGGTAAGTTTGAATTCTTCCTTTGTCAGTAATAAATATGCTAAAGTGACGAGTGGTTAGCCCTTATTATACATCTTTGAGACATTTTTTTGCACTGTTGTCAATGACCACCTTCAATAAAATGATGTGGTATAGGCATTAAAAATTAAGAAGCAGGTCTAACCTAGATTTATTGAATAATAACTTCTGGGGCTGGGCCTAGGCATCTGCATGTTAACAGCTACCCCCAAGGAATTCTTATATTAATCAATTGTGAGAAACATTGATGCAGAATTAGATAAGGCTGAATTATTTCACTTGCAAGAACAGTTCAAACAAGAATATGCATAACTGAAGAGATTTCTTTAAAAAAATGACAAAGTATCTAATAAGCATTCATCTGACTAGAAAGCCTTAAAACATTTGTGTCCGAGTATTTCTGAAGATAACAGTATCATACCTAATGAAAATTTAACTGGATTAAAAAAAACCCATTGGCTTGTGTCACTTCAATCATGTTTAAAGAGATGAAATCTAGTTTGTGATAGTAACTACACAGTAAAGTTGAGTCATATTTTGGAAAAATTTTTGTTTATCTGGGCTACATAGAAGGACCATCTTAAATGTGTGCATTGCGTGTGCACGCACACACCCACACACACCCACACCCACACCCACACACGTGACCTAAAATACTCATCTACTTCCTGTCCAGAAGAATAAAAGTATGAGAATACAAATCTTTATTTTGTGGTTTAATTTCATGCTTTCCTTACCGAGAAGTGAAATACACTATATTAGTTTCTTAGAGCTGCCTTAACAAATCACTACAAATTTGGCAACTTAAAATACAGAAATGTATTATCTCAGAGATCTGGAGGCCAGAAGTCCAAATCAAGGTGTTGGCAGGGCGGCACTTTCTCAGAAAGCTCTAGAAGAGAATTTTTCCTTGCCTCTTCTATTTTCTGGTGGCTGTAGGCATGACCTGGCTTGTGGCTACGTAACTCCAGTCTCTGCTTCTATGTTCACCTTCCCTTCTCCTTTTTTGTCTGTGCCTTCTTCTCTGCTGTCTCTTGTGACACTTGTGATTAGACTTAAGGCCCATTCAGATAATCCAGGATGATCTCATCTCAAGATCCTTAATTTATATGTCTGCAAAGACATTCTTCCCCAATAAGTTCTTATCTTTAGGTTCCTGGGGTTAGGATGTGAACATGTCTTTTAGGAGGCACCATTAAACCCACTACATACATTGTGGCCATATTTTAATTTTTGCACTTGTAAATCCTCCCAGAATGGTTGTGTGTGCTAATTCATGCCTCCCCTCCTGGACGGTGGCAGAGAGACTAATGAGTAACTAATGGCCCCCAAAAGAGAGCCAGTAGCAGGGAAGGGATGGACTAGATCATCCTGTCCACAATTGTAAGAAACAACTTTAATCTTTTCCCTAAACCTTTTTCACAACTTGATATCGAGAGAATGAGAATCTATTTCTTTAACTTAGAATCGAGCCTGAGGGAATAAATTCTGTTCCATTTGTGAAAAAATCTCAATTTACATTTTCAAGTGAATTTTATGCCTTCTTGTTTAATGGAGGCATCATGACAGGTGAGTAACCATTCATCTGCCAGCCTGCAGGAGCCCTTCCAATGCTGCATCCGGGGCTGCCTATCACATTGTTAACTTTAATCATTTCTTAGCATTTAAAAAAATGATGAAAGGGAAAGGAAAACTAATTACTTTAAAACATAGATGGTATATTCTTTTTAGTTGA
>NW_007740379.1:0-8795 GCF_000696425.1 Galeopterus variegatus | reverse complement strand
TATTTCCAAAGTTCTCTGCATGAAGTGATACAGTAACTTTTGGTTTGGGAAGATGGAATCAAAATCATCCTAACTGATCAGTTAGCATGAAATTCTGAATCCTATCTTCTAATTCATATGATGAAGTTATAAAATGGAATTGAACCACCTGAGAAGACAGTCTTAATTATATATAATTTACTGTCTTCATAAAGGCTTCTGATGGAGCAAAAATGCCATTTATAATTATCTCCTTCTAATCATTATATTGCAAAAACCAAAAATGGTAAATTTATATATGACAAGTGAAAACCATCCTATACACTGTAGGGTGATTATAAATAACAACAATTATTGTATACTCTGTTAGCTAGAAGAGAAGATTTAAAATGTTCCCAACATAAAGAAATGATAAATGTTTGCAGTAAGGAAATAAAAAAATCAGTGGTTGCCAAGGTTTCAGGGGAGGAGGAAGGGAGAGAGGGAAGAACAGGTGGAGAACAGAGGATTTTGGGGGGCAGTGAAACTGTCCTGTTTGACACTGTAATAGTGAATACATGACTTTATGCACTTGACAAAACCCATAGAACTGTACAACACAAAGAGGAAATCCTAATACGAAACTGGATTAATAATAATATGTAAATATTGGTTCCTAATTGTAACAAATGTACCACACTAATGTAACATGCTAATAGTAGGAGAAACTGTGCATGTGTGGAGGGGGGATGGGACCTATCTGTTCTTTATGGTCAATTTCTCTCTAAACCTAAAACTGCTGTGATAATAAAATCTATTACTTAATCAAAAATACTTATTATACAGTTTTTAGTAGCATTCATGAATCTCTCTTATAAACATACTCTCAAACACACCTTCCAATTTTCTATGTGTAAATTCATCTATGCATTGGGGAGTCTTTCTTGTGGACCTCATAGGCCATAATATCACCGATGTAAATGTTTGACATTAATGTGTATGTAAATTTAAAATGTATATTAATATTAAATTTTAAAAAGAAAACTGTCTTATAACCATAAATTTATCTGACATTTTATGGGCTGATTTTCAATTGTTATTGCTGTCTCTTTTCAAAATAAACATTTCATATGTCTACAATGAATCTTTGGCCTTGAATATTTATCACAACATGTGTTCTTTTAATTTTTTTAATATCATATTTTTTATTAAAGCTCTCAATAGTAGGAGTAGTATATTAAGTACTCTAGCAATGCAACATAATTTTTCTGTCCTTCCTTTTCGTATATAAAAATCTGAAAGACTGAATCATTCATCAGTTTTGAATGATCTAAAAAATATTCCAGAGACTTTTAAAGTTAAAAATTTTTCATTTCTTATACATAGTTTTCTCCAGACAGGCTCATATAATCAGAACCTTTAATCTGTAGGAAATCATCAGGGAGTGTTTCTTCCTCAAGAGAACTGTTATATCTCTTGGGCATCAAAACTGCAAGAGTTTTGTGAAAAATTTTATGTAGGGAGCTGCCGACACAGGACTCACCCCCCAGCCCATGCGAGTGCACACAGATCAGAGAGGCCCTAAAGCCCCCAGGCCCTCAGAGCCCTGGGCCACACACATGGGAACAGGTAGGCACTGCTGCTGGATTCCCAGCCCAGTCCAGTCCCCATGACCCAGAGACACCCGAGCCTCCTGCCCACAGGCACTGAGGCAGCCAGGCCAAACTGGCAGTCCCAGCAGGATCCTAGCCAGACATGAAGGTCAAATGAGTGTACCGTGAAATCCCTTGCCACAATGACTAAACACCAAAGGAAAGATACTGAAAATATGAAAAATCAAGAAAGTGCACCACCAAAGGGTAATAATAACTCTCAAGCTCTATATCCTATAGAACAAGAAGCCCTTGAAATGACTGACAAGGAATTTTGAGGGATAATTCTAAGGAAACTACATGAGATACAAGAAAACTCAGCTAGACAACATGATGAAATGAGGAAAAGTATACAGGACCTGAAAGAAGAAATGTACAAGGAAATCAATGCCTTGAAAAAGAATGTAGCAGAGCTTGTAGAGCTGAAGAATTCACTCAATGAAATAAAAAACACAACAGAGAGTTTAACCAACAGGCTTGAAGAAGCAGAAGAGAGAATTTCTGCCTTGAAGATGGGCTGTTTGAAATAACACAGGCAGACAAAAAAAAAAAAAAAAAAAAAAAAAAAAAAAAAAAAAAAAAAAAAAAGAAAGAAAGAAAAAAAGAAAAAAGAATTAAAAACACTGAAGAAAATCTAAGAGAGATCACAGACAATCTAAAGAGCTCAAATACCTCAATCACAGGTATTCCAGAAGGGGAGGAAAAAGAAGATTGCATTGAAAACATATTCAACAAAATAATGGCAGAAAACTTCCCAAGTATAGGGACAGACACAGATTTGAGATTCAGGAAGCTCAAAGATCCTCAAATGTATTCAACCCAAAAAGGTCCTCTCCAAGACATATTGTCAAATTGGCAAAACTCAATAAGACAGAGAGAATTCTAAAAGCAGCAAAAGAAAAGCATCAAGTAGACAAAGAGAGAATCTTACAAGCTGCAAGAGAGAAGCGTCAAGTCACCTATAAGGGAGCCCCAATCAGACTAACAGCAGACTTTTCATCACAAACCCAAAACGCCAGAAAGGAATGGGATGATATATTCAAAATACTAAAAGACAGAGATTGCCAGCCAAGAATACTTTACCAAGCAAGACTATCCTTCTGAAATGAAGGACAAATAGTATATTTCTCAGACAAACAAAAACTGCAGGAATTTACTACCACATGACCATCCTTACAAGAAATTCTCAAGGGAGTACTGGGTTTGGTACTTGAAAAATAACCACCACTGCCATAAATACTCAAGAAAAATCAAAACCCACTAGTAAAATAAAAATACTAGCAATGAAGATAAAAAAGAAAAAAGTTGATCTACCACCCCAAGAAATCAACAAATACAGAAGACAAACAGTAAATCAGAAAGAGAGGAACAAAAGACACTTAAGACATCCAAACAAAAATCAATAAAATGCTAGGAGTAAATCAACACTTTTCAATAACAACTCAATGTAAAAGGATTAAATTCCCCACTCAAAAGACACAGACTGACTCACGGGACCCAACTATATGCTGCCTTCAAGAGACTCACCTTACCTGTAAAGACACACATAGACTAAGAGTAAAAAGATGGAAAAAAATATACCATGCAAATAGAAATGAAAAATGAGCCAGAGTAGCTATTCTTATATCTAATAAAATAGACTTTAAACCAAAAACCATAAAAAGAGATAAAGAGGGCCACCCTATAATGATAAAAGGATTTATCCATCAAGAAGACATAACAATCATAAATATATGCACACCCAATGTTGGAACAGCCAGATTTATAAAGCAAACACTATTAGACCTAAAGAATCAGACAGACACTAATACCTTAACAGTAGGGGACATGAACACCCCACTGTCAATATTGGACAGATCATCTAGGCAAAGAATCAGCAGAGAAACATAAAATCTAGACAACACTTTAGACCAATTAGACTTGGCAGATATCTACAGAACATTCCATCCAACAACCTTAGAATATTTATTCTTCTCATCAGCACATGGAACATTCTCCAGGATAGATCACAAGTTAGGTCACAAATCAAGTCTCAACAAATTCAAAAAAATTGGAATTATCCCATGTATTTTTTCAGATCACAATGGATTAAAATTAGAAATCAGTAAGAAATGAAATTCTGGAAACTATAAAAACACAAGGAAATTAAATAGCATTCTACTTAATGACATATGAGTCCAAGAAGAAGTTAAACAGGAAAACAAAAAATTTATTGAAACTAATGAAAACAATGATACATCATACCAAAACCTGTGAGATACCACAAAAGCAGTACTAAGGGGAAAATTTATTGCATTAAATGCTTACTTCAGAAGAATGGAAATATGGCAAGTAAACAACCTAACACTTCACCTTAAAGAATTATAAAAACAAGAACAATCCAAACCCAAAGTTAGAAGATGGAAATAAATCACTAAGATCAGAGCAAAACTTAATGAAATAGAAAACCCCAAAATAATACAAGAGATCAGTGAATCCAAAAGTTGGTTTTTTTAAAAGATAAATAAAATTGACAAACCATTAGCAAGGCTAACTAAAAAAGAAGAGAGAAGACCTAAATAACAAAAATTAGAAATGGAAAAGGTGATATTACAACTGATACTTCAGAAATACAAGAAATCATTAGTGATTACTATAAACAACTATATGCCAACAAATTTGAAAATCTGGAGGAAATGATAAATTTCTGGACACTCACAAACTACCAAAACTGAGCCAAGAAGATGTAGAAAATCTGAAGAGACCAATAACAATGAAAGAGATCAAAGCTGTTATCAAAAGGCTCCCAACAAAGAAAAGCCCAGGACCAGATGGGTTTAATGCAGAACTCTACCAAATCTCAAAGAGGAATTGATACCAATTCTCTACAAACTATTCCAAAAGATTGAAACAGAGGCCATTCTCCCAAACTCATTCTATGAAGCAAATATCACCCTGATACCAAAACCAGGCAAAGACAGCACAAATAAAGAAAACTACAGGCCAATATCCTTGATGAATGTAGATGCAAAAATCCTCAGTAAAATACTAGCCAGCAGAATACAGCAACACATACTCAAAATTATACACCATGATCAGGTGTATATCAAGGTATTCATCCCAGGGATGCAAGGTTGGTTCAACATATGCAAATCAATAAATGTGATACACCACATCAATAAAATCAAACACAAAGACCATATGATCATCTCTATAGATGCTGAAAAAGCATTTGACAAAATTCAACATTCATTCATGATAAAGACTCTCTACAAGTTAGGTATGTATGGAAAGTATCTTGACATAATTAAAGCCATATATGTTAAGCCCACTGCCAATATTATCCTGAATGGGGAAAAGCTGAAGGCTTTTCCCTTAAGAACAGGAACTAGACAAGGATGCCCACTCTCACCATTCCTATTCAACATAGTGTTGGCAGTACTAGCCAGAGCAGTCAGAGAAGAGAAGGAACTAAAGGGCATCCAGATTGGAAAAGATGAAGTCAAACTGTCCTTGTTTGCAGATGACATGATCCTATACATGGAACAGCCTAAAGCCTCTACAAAAAAACTCTTGGAGTTGATAAATGATTTCAGCAAAGTAGCAGGATACAAAATCAACACATGAAAATCAGTAGCATTTCTTTACTCCAATAGTGAACTTGCAGAAAAAGAAATCAAGAAAGCTGGCCCATTTACAATAGCCACTAAAAAAATAAAATACTTCAGAATAAAGTTAACCAAGGATGTGAAAAAACTCTACGGTGAGAACTACAAGCCACTGTTGAGAGATATTAAAGAGGACACAAGAAAATGGGAATATATCCCATGCTCTTGGATTGGAAGAATAAACATTCTGAAAATGTCCATAGTATCCAAAGTGATATACAAATTCAATGCAGTCCCCATCAAAATTCCAATGACATTTTTCTCAGAAATGGAAAAAACTATCCAGACATTTATATGGAATAACAAAAGACCATGCATAGCCAAAGCAATTCTGAGCCAAAAAAATAAAGCTGGAGGCATAACACTACCTAACTTTAAATTATACTACCAAGCTATAATAACCAAAACAGCTTGGTACTGGCATTAAAACAGACACCCTGATCAATGGAATGGAATAGAGAACCAAGAAATCAACTCAGATACCTATAGCCTTTTGATCTTTGGCAAAGGCACCAAGTCTATACAATGGGGAAGAGACTGCCTTTTCAGCAAATGGTGCTGGGATAACTGGATATCAATATGCAGGAGAATGAACAAGACCCGTACCTCCCACCATATACCAAAATCAACTCAAAATAGATTAAAGAATTAAATATACATCCTGAAACAATAAAACTTCTTAAAGAAAACATAGGAGAAACACTCCAGGAAGTAGGATTGGGCACAGACTTCATGAATATGACTCAAAAAGCACAGGCAACCAAAGGAAAAATAAACAAAATGGGATTATATCAAACTAAAAAGCTTCTGCACAGTATAAGAAACAATAAACAGAGTTAAAAGACAACCAACAGAGTGGGAGAAAATATTTACAAAATATACATCTGACAAAGGACTAATATCCAGAACATATAAGGACCTGAAACAAATTTACAAGAAAAAAACAAGCAACCCAATTAAAAAATGGGCAAAAGAGCTAAATAGGCATTTCTCTAAGGAAGATATACAAATGGCCAACAGACATATGAAAAAATGCTCAACATCACTCAGCATTTGGGAAATGCAAATCAAAACCACACTGAGATACCATCTCACCCCAGTTAGGATGGCTAATATCCAAAAGACTGTGAATGATAAATGCTGGTGAGGTTGTGGAGAAAACAGAACTCTCATATATTGTTGGTGGGAATGCAAAATGGTGCAGCCCCTATGGAAAAAGATATGGAGGTTCCTCAAACAATTGCAGATAGATCTATCATATGACCCAGCTATCCCACTGCTGGGAATATACCCAGAGGAATGGAAATCATCAAGTTGAAAGTATACCTGTTCTCCAATGTTCATTGCAGCAGTCTTTACAATAGCTTAGAGTTGGAACCAGCCCAAATGTCCATCATCAGATGAGTGGATATGGAAACTGTGGTATATCTACACAATGGAATACTGCTCTGCTATAAAAAAGAATGAAATACTGCCATTCGCAACAACATGGATGAACTTAGAGAAAATTATATTAAGTGAAATGAGTCAGGCACAGAAAGAGAAATACCGCATGTTCTCACTTATTTGTGGGAGCTAAAAAAAAAAAAATAAATACACAAACAAATGGGGAGGGGCAGGAAGAAGACACAACAATCACAATTCCCTGAAGTTATTAAGACAAGCAAACAGATATGAGGTTGATGGGAGGGAGGGGGAAGGGAGGATTTGGTAAAGGGACACGAAAATCAACCACATTGTATATTGATAAAATAAAATTAAAAAAAAAATTTTATGTAGGAACAACAGAAAAAAAAATAAAAATGTCTTTTAATAAGTATGCAGTATGAAAAATGTTACCAATATTTTAAAAACCTCAAATTACTTGGTAAATTGTCTGGATATTTTCAAATTAGGTGTATTAATTAGAATAGTCTTTGCAGTAATAGTAACTATTTAGTATGCTTGAATTTTGTTTGTTTTGTTCAGTGTTTCCATAACTCTTTCACTCCTATGTTTTAAGTAGCCTTTCTAATCATTAACTAATAAGGTGACAATATCTTCAAAAAGAAGAGAGAACTGGAAATATGGAAAGAAAGCTTTAAGTTCAAAGCAAAATGATGGAGATGGTCTATTGAAGAAAGATAAATATTGTGAATTTATTATTTATTTATTTATCTACTTTGTTTTTTAAAAAACTAATGGCTATAATTTCATATCAATAAATTTAAATATGGCTCCTTATTAAAGGAAAAAGACATGAATAATTCAATTTATCATTCTTAGATTTTTCTTGTCACCCTCCCCCACCAATTTTTTTTTGAGAATAAGAAATAAGATGATAGTGATTTGAAACGGGGTCATGTTATTGATATGTATAAGTGATGTCTTTGATATTATTATATATCTGACTACAGATTGGATTGTCTGAAATAAAAGCTATTTGGGTTTTTATTCACTAGTGGACTCCTCTAAAACAATAAAAAGGTAATAGTATATTACTACAGCATTTTATTTACCTATTCGAGATCACTAATATAATGCAAAGACAGGTATTTCACCTAATTTCCAATCTCCACAGATTCTATTGCCAATGATATCTCACTATTGTTAGGATTCAAAGTCTCACCTTAAACACTACTTCTCAACTTGTCTAAGAGTCAACCTGCATTGAGGTTAAATTTAAAAATGCAAATACTTTGTCTAGAAGATTGACTATAATTAAAAGCTTCCAAAGCATCTCTGCAGAATGTCCCATAGTACCTGTTGGCAAGGCGATTACAAACTGAAATTATGTCATGACCTAATTATGTCATGACTATAGCTATTGAACTCTCCATGTAAGAAATGAGACCAACATGTTATATTGACATATTAAGAGCAGGAGAGCAGCAGTGGCTTTAAATTCTAGTCCTTATGGATAGACTTAAATTTTTGGCCAGCAGGGTTAGCCAAATAATCTGGGAAAGAGGGAAATGCCAAGCAGCAAAGGTGCTACAATCACATACATGTCTTAAATACTGATTTTTTGTAGGGCATCAAATTTCTATTTCATTGACATATCATGTAAGTCTCTGAGACACTAAAACTCCAAATATTTTATAAGTAAGTATGCGCATTTATGTGCATCGCAGAGTCATAAATAGATTTTATGTGAAGGACTGAGATTCAACAAATATCTACAGTATCAAGGAGAGCTGTGGACTTTTATTTGTAATCATGAAAAATAAATTACATTATGCTTAAGTCCCTTTCTCAGGCTGTGACAAAGATGGATTGAAAGCGGATTTTAGGAAGAAGTTCTGAGAGGGATTTTTTTTTTTTGGGCTGAGGATCAACTATTTATATATTTATTTATATATATATTTATTTATTTATTTATTTTTCATTTCTCAGGATATATTTATTTATTTATTTATTTTAATTTTTATTTTATATATATATATTTTTATTTTGTCAATATACAATGTAGTTAGTTATTGTGTCCCTTCACTGAATCCTCCCTCCCTCCTCCCTCTCCGCCCTCCCACCCAGGTGTGTCCCCTCCATTTTCTTGTTG
>NW_007740378.1:25614-30480 GCF_000696425.1 Galeopterus variegatus | reverse complement strand
TTTGTGATAATTTTTTTATAGCAAGCCTAGAAAACTAATACATGTATTTAATATAATTTCTTCAAAGACGTCTTCCTTGATCTCAGTGATTTTATCAAATCATTCTTTATATGATCCCATAGCATTTACCATAACTATAATTTTGCTTTTATTGCTATAATTATTTGATTGTCTTTTCCTCCCAATAGACTATAAGCTCTATCACAGCAGGGACTTACAGGCTATAAAGTTTAGCAGAAATTATTTTCTTTACATGTTCAAATTTATGGTGTAATCTAAATAGGTCAGGTTTGTGTTTGTCTCCAATTTGTAATAGGTATCCTAACATTTTGAAGAATTATGTAATTTTCCTAGGATTATACAATTTTTAACTAAAAGGTCAAGAATTAAAGCCTTGCCATCCAAATAAATATTGTTTTTAAAATCACATGCAAAAATGCAGAGAATAATTAATTGTGTTTTGGATGGTTTTACCTCTCTGCATAATCGAGTAGGAAGAATCACCTTCATATTTTATCATAACAAGGGTTGGTTCTGCATGGCATGGATCAGATGATCTGGATGGCTTAAGGGGGATATTCTTTCTTTAAGCCACTGTAGTTTATTGTGACTGCCGTAAACCATAGAAATACTGAGCAAAACTTTATATAAAATTAAATTCTGTTGTACACTTAAATCACTTGTATCAATGAAGAATATACTTGCAAAGTATATCAACATCAATTGTTTGTGTAAATCATGTAAATGTGAAGCATTACAAATATTTACATTATAAATATGTACAAATTATGTGCACACATGAACAAAAATTACATTTATATTACAAATATGTCTTTTTAGTTCTTGTGGGATTTTTTCGTGTGCATTTTTTTTCTTTTTTTGGTTTGGAGAAATCTGAAAACTAATTATTCTTCAGATCTTTACAGTGACCTAGTTTCACGGCAATTTCTTATTTTCAGTTTAAGGTCAGAGAAACTTGAGACTGTAAATTTAGGCAGGCAATTTAAATTTTCTAAGGCTCATTTTTCTCATCAGTANAATAAACGGAGTTCCGGCTTTGACCACTCTCCTGGCTCGGTGGTGTTCTTTCTCGGCCCCCGGGGAGGAAGGTCCTGGGGGGGAAGGGCCGTGCCAGCGACACTCATCATCCCGCTCAGCCCCACAAGGGACCCCCGGCTGGACCGGGGTCTCTTCCCGCTCGGTTTTGTCGGCCTCTGGCTCAGGGAGGCCCGACAAGTTTAAGGTCAGAGAAAGTTGAGACTGTAAATTTAGGCAGGCAATTTAAATTTTCTAAGGCTCATTTTTCTCATCAGTATAATGGGGATAATATAAATCAATGCTATAGGATTATTATTTGCATTTGAAAAATATCGAAAATGTTGAACATAGGACACATAAATCAGTGATCAATAATGGCAGCTATTATTATAAATTTTAACTGATTATTCTGAAAAACATTAAATGTTATTGATCTTAACTTAGTTTTGAATAATCCCAAACTATTCGTCTAAATTGTGTAATTAATGCTCAGCTGGCTACATATAAAGAGAAGGCTTTGCACAAATAAACTAACACACACATGCATGCATACTTATATGCGCACACACATATAGAGTTATAGTTAAAAACAATGAAAGTTATTACAGTAACAATATGGATTAAAATTCCCTTGGAGTGGGACTGGGATACGGTGGACTTCTTACGGGAATCCCAAGACAGAGAGCTTACTGAGCGGAATGAGGAGGCTTCCAAAAGTTGGCATGGATGTTTATGTTCCCTCAATCAATAAGGATATGGAAGTATGTTTATAAAGCGTGCACATGGGCATACACTCCAGAGATTAATTGTGAGACTTGGTTTATCATTTCTAACAAACGTTGGTTAAATTCCATTTTCTTTTTCTCCAGAACTATCAATAGTTTTCCTATTTCAGATTGAATACATAAATCAAAAGAACATACTTCATGAACAAACTATGATTATGAAACTCCTATCCTTCATCTATTGATTCTTAAAACTTTATTTACCCATGCATTTTTCCCTTCATTGTATCAGATTAGAACTGCTCTTTTTCACACCAATGTAGTTAGAATCATCTGTGGCTCTCGCAAAGTCAATATATCACGGAGCCTTCGAAATGGCATAGAAAATGTGAACAACCTCACTGCTAAATTACTCCTTGGTTCCACAGTTGTAGTGTTTCATCAGATTCAAATTATAGTAATTGTTTTACTGCAATTCACATAATTACAAAAAGGTGGCTACATTGATGATTCTTTGCTGCTATTTCTCCTATTAGATGTGTGGAACTGCTTAAGGGCAGAGAGTATTTTCATAGGAACTTCTGAGGTTTTAATTTTAAATGATATACAACTAAATGCATATACTTCAAGTTGTTTTACATGCCAGTCCATAACAAATGCTGAAGTGAAATTATTTTAAGTATTTCAAAACTTAAAAGAAATTACCAAAACAGGTATCTTCCAATAACTACAGCATGTAGTGGTTCAATATAAAAACCAAGCTTAGACAAATCTGCTAATATTATCAGTGTTCCTCCTTTGATAGTAAAAAGAATGAATTGATTTTCCCAGTTTTACTATTAAAAATATGGCATAATGAATTTCATGACAAAATTGATTTGATTTGAAATAACCAATATATTAAACCCCAAAGTGAAATTTAAATTGGTGATCATGTTCAGATTCAAGTCACTAAATGAATATGAATTTAAAAATTAATTATTTTTCAATAGGCTGAAGCTTCAAAATACTAGTTTTGGAATAAAAGCTGTTAGATCCATTATATAACAATATTGAGCATTTTTTGTTTAGGAAATTAGATCTCTGATATTTAGTGTGTCTCACTGTTCCTGGCATCTTTTTACCCAGGAGTTTAATTATTTAAAACTATTTTCTTTCTCTGATTTTGGGAAATTACAATTGAGATTTTACTGATAAGATGCTGATTCTAAGTGAACTGTCTGAGGTAAGGTGTAAGGTTAGATCTGTTCATTAACTGTATATCACCAAGCCTTTATAAATTAAATTCTGATTTCTGAGCCATTCCATTAATAAAGGTGGATATATTATTTTTACACACACAAATACAAATAATATAAATTCATCAATTTGTGGCCATAGTGGAGGATGGATGAAAATCAGCATATATATTAAGTACAGACTTGCAGTTCGAAACTTAGCTAGGCCAAATTAAACCAAATTATTAATTGTGAGTTCTATCCTATGCCTAATATGATGGGAATCCCTAATCCCAACATCAGAGTTTGGATGCATTACATAGTAATGCAATGATGAATACATTACATGTTGTAATGTAAGAGTAACAAGCTGCATTTGTCTATATCCAGGCCACAGAATCTACCTAAAATGTTTCTTTGTGTAAATATCACACAGCAGGGGAAAGCAGGGAAAAGCACAGCTTGATCGTCAGTTAATAGAGTTGGCTGTCACTTATTATCTAGATAACCCTACCCAGCTCAACCACTTTCCATACTTTCATTAATCATGCCTCACTCCACACTCCACTCACTCTTTTATGTAGAATTCAAAGGAGCTCAATTTTATTCATCTAGTCCAATCCTCTCATTACATAAATGGGGAAACTGAGTCAAGCGACTTTCTGAAAAGTTACAGAGTAGTATTACCTAAATCAGATTTCCCATCTCCTGATCTCTTGTCTTTCCCACTACTTAAAACAACTTTTAAAGAATGAGCACATTCCTTATTAAACATCTATAATATTGATTTTTATGAATATCTTTACTGTATTCAGACTGGTGCCCAATTTAAAGAAACTGTATGTAGATTTCCAATTTAGAGTAAGTAATTACCCCTTCATTTTTATTTGAATGAATCCAGATTCACATAATGCTGGGTACCCCTAAAACATTTAATAAGTGCTAGATGAATAAATGACTGATCTGAATGACTTTTGTAATGTTTTATGACTGTATAGTTCTGTAGTTTTAATATAAAATGTAGAATAGTTTAAAACCTTATACAAAAATAAATAAATAAAAGTGTACAAATTGGAAAGGACAAGTTTTCTCTTGATAGTCAAACAGTTATGAAATAAAGCAGTCTCATTAAATCATAAGTACCTTAACCTTTTCTTAAAAGAAGGGAAAGATTTAAAGATTTATA
Source organism: Galeopterus variegatus (assembly GCF_000696425.1). NCBI lineage: Eukaryota > Metazoa > Chordata > Mammalia > Dermoptera > Cynocephalidae > Galeopterus > Galeopterus variegatus. The sequence continues at coordinate 26,314 of NW_007740378.1, read as the reverse complement.
AAGAAATTTTGCCTAAACTAGGAAATGACTCATATTTGACACGTATTGAAATGATAATGCTGATTTCAATAGGCACTCTAAGAGCATTTTGTTCCCAGGAGAGTAATTCAGTCATGGTTACCTCTTTGCATTTAGATTTTAAACTTTCTTTGTAAAGCTTTAAACGTACTACTACCTGCCAAAACCCAGCACAGTTTCACAGATAAGGCAAAATAAAGGCAAGTAAATACATACCAATATATTTTTTTTATCATTGTTGATACAAAAATATGCAATGTATCTATTTGGCATCTTTTGCAGATGGTGTTCCTTTAGCAGAACACCATCATTTTAAACATTAAAACCCAATTCTTTTGCACTGGTCAGTGGGTGGAATAGACAACTTCAAGATATAGGTCAAATGGTTCTCCTATCTGTTAACTACTAGACAAACCAGAGGTTAAGCGTTCAGAGACTGAACCCATCATTTAGTATAGACAGGGCCTGATATCAAATATGACCTACCCCTTTGAATTTCCTTTCAACCCTAGTGACATGGAAACCCTTCTCCCTGCCAACTGCATTTGCTAAGCTCATATCCTAACTGAAAACTCTGAGTAGATATGGCATAACATGTTGATTGAATATTACTTCATCAACGCCTTCCTAAAACCAACCATGGTTAGCTTTCTGCATTTATATGTTACATTCGCTTCCTACG
>NW_007740378.1:23935-24705 GCF_000696425.1 Galeopterus variegatus | reverse complement strand
AAAGCTAGTTTATCAAGAGATACATCCTTAGGTAATTTAAATATTTTTCTTCCTTAGTTGTCATTTACAAATACCTAAAATCTAAAAGATGCTGCTTCAGATTTTGTGGGTAGATGCCATTTAAGGAGAGAAAGGAAGACAGACCTTGTGTTTAACCAAATGTTAAATATTTTTTATTTTACTCACCTGCACACTAAGATGAATCCATTTCTTCACAAGAATTCTCCCCAGCGTCATTACTTTTATTGCAGGCTGCAAACCATTTACTGTGCGATAATAAAACATGGTCTCTTTCTCTGATATTGTAAGTTTCAACACAATCTGCCCATCCACCGTCTTTTCTATAACACACCTTGGGAAGCAACCAGAAAAGAGAGAAAAGGTCAGCATCTGACCAAAAGGACATGCTAAGGCATTGTGTGCAGTTACAGTGGCATTAAAACGACCCCAAACTCCACCCAAAATGATGCACTATGAATACATGCCTGAATGTCATTATGTTTGAACAAGTTTTATTCCAATGAAGAAGCCCTTTTAATAAAAACTAAAATTCTTATTTGCAATATATTTCTCAGAGCCTCAACACCCTTCATTAGAGATTCATGATGGAAACTACAGTGGTTGAATCATTCTGCAAAACTAACATTTAGCCTATTGGCTCATTAGTTCCTCTGCCATTTCTTTTATAGGAAGTGGTACAAAACACTACATCCCACTTGGGTATTGAGTCACCAGCGCAAATCTTTCTTTTCCATTATTATTTTTTTAAA
>NW_007740378.1:21525-22763 GCF_000696425.1 Galeopterus variegatus | reverse complement strand
CCAAAGCCAACATCTGTAAGATGACTGGCTGCCCCTCCATGACTATACAGCCCAACTGTGCCACTGAGATAATGTTAATGATCTTGGGTGAAAGGTCATTCAATCTTCTAAGAACACAGTAAAATAATATTTTGATAAAAATAGAAGAACTTTTAGAAAATTTATAGGTCTTGTGTCAGGCCAGTTATCAATTTTCTTTTTTTAATCATTTCAATTTTTACCACAGTGGCAGACCTTTCAGACCCAGGGTCTCTTTCCTCACCTGGTTGCCCCCTACTCAGCTCAGGCATCTCCATGATTATGCCTGACCCAAGCCTTCTCCTTGCTCAAGATGGGTTAAGGGATCTCCCTTTGTGCTCACTTAACACACTCTGCTGCTTAGGTAATAGCACCAGTCCACCTGTCTTCTCCATCAGATTAAGAGTATTCTAAGGATAGAAACATACCTGGCATATAGCAGGCAGACCCTCAAAAAATGATGAGTTAGTGATTAAATTCAGTAGGAAGTATCAAAGAGGCAAAGGCAAAATTGGGCAAACCAAGAATTACTGCCACAGATGTTTTAAAACTTTCCTTAGAGGGCACATTTATCACAATTTTTTCTTCCATCTATTTTTTTCCCTGAATTGAGGGAGATTTGAGAGATAAGAATCAGATTGGCGATGACTAATAGTCACTCTTTCATTGTCACTAGGTTACTATATTTTGTACATATATTTGGCAATAGTTATTAGTGCAAATATATTTTTAATTTAGGCAAATAGGCTTAGCTGGCATAAGGTTTTATATAAAACAGAAATAAAGGCTTTATATAAATCCTAGTGCAAATTCTTTTTTTAACCCTTCAATAGTGGATATTTTTAATTTACTGGGATGAAAGAATTTCTCTTTATCCCCTGCCTCCAGATTTAAACAATCAAAGAAAAGTTTGCCTCTATTCATTTTTCTTGAGTATAAATCTACAAGTGAGAATTTGACCATTACTCAAGAATGTATTTACCAAATGTAGACTTATTTCTCCAAGCTTACTGAAAATACATTTCTTAATATGTTATTGATTATCTTCCTTGCTATTTTGTTTGCTTGTAAACATGCTAGCTTTGGTAGATAATAAATGTGAGAGGAAGGCAGGTAGCAAAATATTTAGGAACTGGATTTATTCTGCTCCTGAATAAACAATAATTGGATAATCCATGTTTTGTTTGTTTTACTTATCTAGTGCAAACACCCTGAAATTC
>NW_007740378.1:18042-20506 GCF_000696425.1 Galeopterus variegatus | reverse complement strand
ATTTCCTAACTAATTGGAAGATGAAAGACCACAGGGTAAAGGGCCGAGAGCAACACCTTTCTAAAGACGGAGTGTTATTCATATATTCAATTCATATTATTGAACTTCTTCCATGAGTCAAACAAACATCTTTTCTTGGGAACATAAGGATGAATAATGCACTGTCCTAAGCCCTCAGAGCTATCTGCCTAACGAAAATGTTATACCCTGGTTGGAACAAGTTGTTCATGTAAACCTAGACCAAGACTTTGAAAATACCAATTTGCTTTGTATTATAGTCCCCATGCCTTAAAACTCACACTGAGCTTGGTTTAGCCTCTGAAGACTAAGACCAAAGGTTTAGCTAACCTACTAGGAAATAATCGATTCAGGTGTAAACACGTCTACCTGCAGGGAAACTATTTTAATGCACTCTTTTTTTCATGGCCCATTTCATCCATAGAAAAAAGAAAAAAAAATAAGTTTAGAAAAAAGTACTGGATTGTAAACTTGACTAGGAAAGACGAATGTAGGAGTTGGTCCTTAATCACGTGAATTCTGTAGTGTCAGCCTTCATTTCTAGTTTGGAATACAGGTTGCGATCATCTTCACTACTATGGCTTTTTCAGGGGCTTAGGAAAGCTTATACCCACACCACTACTTACATTACACCTTCTCGCTCAGGTTTCAACCACACAGCTAAAGTAAATGATGCCGCCAGCCTTGGAGAAGGAGGAGAAAAAAAGCAATTCTTGTGATTTCCAAAAATGAAACTTGTAGCATTGCTATGGGAGTTAGGATGCAGATCACTCTTGTCTGCTGTGATGCAGCTCCTGAGGCCTGCTGAGAAAAGGGCAGTGTAGGTAGGGGTTGAAGACCTATATGGGCAGTCCTGAATGCAAAACCGCTGGGTACAGAACTGAAGACTTGCAGCAGCAGCAGAGCTATGACAAAAAGTGCTTCGGTCTGGGAGTCCACACACTGCTTGGGTTGGCACAATAGAAACCTTCTTGAAAGCTCCCACATTCTCCAGCCTTGGGAAAAGACCCCGTGAGTCAGCCAACGATATAAAAGCAAAATAGGCAAAGATCAATGTTTCCATGACCTGAAACAAGAGGCCGAAGCCCAATGAAAAAGCCAGGCAATTCATGTTTACAAAAAAGCATTCTCCTCCTGATAAAGCATTCCTAAATAAATAATCAGGGCCACGCCACCTGCCAGCAGCACTTTAAAGCAGGGTACTTTAAGTAACATTCGAGATCCTCCATTTCCGGGAAGCTGCAGACACGTTTTCACACGGAGGTAATACCAAAGATGTTCTTAGCAATGGCGAAGACATGAGCAGCAGCTGGCATCTGAGAATCAAAAACAGTGTCAAAGGAAAGGTGCTGTGTCTTTAAAACAAAGTTCTTCCTAAGCACAGGACCGAGCCCCTGCCAAGAAACATATTAAACTTCTCAAAAAATTTTGAAGAACATTATTTGGAATAAAATACTCATTCTTTAATAAATACCTTGATTTTATGGTGCAAACCAAGCACTTTAACAGTCCACAGGACTAGTTATATATGTATGTGTGTGTGTGTATATATATATAATTATTAATAATATATTTCACTATATAGCAATTTTAGGCTGTTACTCCACCCCAGGGAATTAGCACTATATAGTCTACTTAGCAAGGTAAAGAATTATATAGATTTTCTTTACACATACACCGTATGCTGTATCCCAGAGCTGACTTGCAGATGCCTGAAATAAAGCTGGCGAAGCACTTCAGGCCTCTCCCCTTATCCCAGCATGTGCAGCAACTTTAAGCTCACAGCAAAGCTGATTAGAAACCCAACACCATCTGTCTGTCCTCTGCCTTAATATTTAGCAAAACGTTTGTGTTAGTGTTTCTTCATATGGCTACACATCCGTAGGTTAAATATGGACCCCTAATACCGTGTAAGTAATTGTATTGATAAATAAGCTGAGTTACCATTTCTTTATTGCATTTCAACCAGTCCCCTCAGTGTGACAAATGGCTCTTCAACAGGACCATTGTCCCTCGTTGCCTGGCAACGCTGTGGTAACCCCCAGTTACTCTTAGCAAATAGGCTGCAGCCGCAGCAATGCTGGAAGGAAGATTTAGGTGCCCAGGTAAAGTTCTCTGCACAGCAAACTCTCGGTTACCTGAAACTCAGAGCGCAGACTGCTTGCTGAGCCGCCTGGAACTGAGCTTCCCAAGCTTTCAACTGGTACCTCAAGCAGTGGGAGGTACCTGGATGGGGCCATGCATGCATAATTTTAAAGTAGCAGTACACCTCGTCCTATAATCCCCCCTTTTGCCCCTCCCTTTTCATGCTTTCATGCACCTCAATCCTTTTAATTCCTTAATCAAAACGATCTGCCATTATTAGAGAGCAACACAATGAGTACTTTCTAGTGCTCTTTCTTTTGGGGGGAAACAAAATGGGATTCTAAACCTTAATATATGCCCT
>NW_007740378.1:13947-17444 GCF_000696425.1 Galeopterus variegatus | reverse complement strand
TTCTAGTGCTCTTTCTTTTGGGGGGAAACAAAATGGGATTCTAAACCTTAATATATGCCCTAAAAGCTTGGCTCATTGATGGAAGTTTTTGACCATTTAGTTGTTGCTGTATCTTCTGCCCCAGGATACCCTCTCATAAATACGCAAGCTTCTTTAGATGATGTGAAGCATCTAATGTCATCTCCAAATGTTGGGTTTGGAAATCGGGGATTTAAATTAAACTACAGAAGCAATGGGACTGCTGATTTTTTAGCTGCCTCAATGGATATGAATATGTGTGTTTATGTGTACACGTTTGCAGTCAATTCTGTGTACTTTATTTTACATCCAAAACTTTCTTTTTCTGCCATATGGGATATCTCATCCTGGATGAGAAATATTCTAAACCAACTGATACTTGTAGCCTTCGATTTGTATCTTAAAAATGGAAAATTTGTTTAGGAAACAAATAATCAATTGTGGTTTTGTTACCTATAAGTTATCATACTTATAAAAATGTTTATAAATAAGAGAAATGTTTTTTATGGTACTTCTTATTAGTAAGACAGCCAGAGACAAACCAAAATTGTCCTTGCTCAGATTCCCTTTCTCTCCATGAAATTTGTCTCCCATGAGAGAAAGACAGAAATTATAACCCTTTTACATATCAACTTTATCAATCAGAACTAGTTGCTTCCAAAGGAAACCTTTTTCACCTTTTGTCAAAATATTTTATTTTCTACTTATTATTACACTCTTGCAAGGGCGGTTTTTTATGAAAATAAATTTTAATGTAAAATCNCTTCAGTGTATCTTTCTGGTTACCATTCTTGGGATAAGCATTCTTCCAGCAGGAAACAACGTCAGCTTTGTAGTGGGAAGACATGACTCAGAATGGACAACCTAAGATTAGTAACTCTGCTCCACATTGAGAAACTCTGCCTGTGATTTACAAAAGCAGTCAATGGATTGACATAGTTCCCAATTTTTGCAATTTAGTACTATCAATCATGAGGACACATCTGATAAATGGATTAGACACCCAAGAGTTCTACCACCCCTATAAGCGCCTGAGAAATAAGTAAAAATAAGAAAAGAAAAGAAAAAGAAATGAAAGAAAGTAAAAGTGTACAGGGGTGAAGTTTGTTAAACACATGTATCCATGTGCTATTTTCTTTCTTATAGTCTGCGGATTCACTAGCTACTTCTTCTCATCTGGATCAGCAAGACTGAGGCTGCTTCAGTGTATCTTTCTGGTTACCATTCTTGGGATAAGCATTCTTCCAGCAGGAAACAACGCCAGCTTTGTAGTGGGAAGTCATGACTCAGAATGGACAACCTAAGATTAGTAACTCTGCTCCACATTGAGAAACTCTGCCTGTAATTTACAAAAGCAGTCAATGGATTGACATAGTTCCCAATTTTTGCAATTTAGTACTATCAATCATGAGGACACATCTGATAAATGGATTAGACACCAAGAGTTCTACCACCCCTATAAGCGCCTGAGAAATAAGTAAAAATAAGAAAAGAAAAGAAAAAGAAATAAAAGAAAGAAAGTAAAAGTGTACAGGGGTGAAGTTTGTTAAACACATGTATCCATGTGCTATTTTCTTTCTTATAGTCTGTGGATTCACTAGCTACTTCTTCTCATCTGGATCAGCAAGACTGAGGCTGGATGGTCTGAGTTGGCTTCACTCATTTGGCAGTCAGTTTGATGTCAGTTGGATTGTAGCCATGAGGGTCTACCCCAGGCACATTCTGATAATAGTGGGAAAATTTGCAATGACCAAGATGGAAGATTGTATCAGTTCATTTCTGTTGCTTACAACAAAATACACAGAACTGGGTATTTTATAAAGAGAACAAAATTTATTGCTTACAATTTCAGAGGCTGGGAAGTCCAAAGTCTAGGGAACACATCTGGTAAGGATTTTCTTCGGTGGTGGCTTTACAGCAATGCAAGGGTCTCACATGGGAGAAAATGGCAGAGCAGAGAAAATAGACTTTCATGTGCTCTCTTTTTAAAGCCCTCAGAACTATACCCATGACCACCATTATTAATCCATTCACTACCGCATGGTCCTACAATCTAATCACCTCTTAAAGGCCTCGCCTTCCAATTACCATAATAGGATTTTCCACCTTTAACAGCTACAGTGGGGGCCAAGTTTTCAATATCTGGAAATTTGGGGACATAATTTAAGCTTCAGTGAGTTTGGGAGTGACATTTAATCCACAGCAGAGACCCACATGTAAAAGTACTTTTCAAGCCTCTGCTTATACCACATTTGCTAATGTTCCATTGGCCAGAGCAAGTCACATGACCCAGCACAGATTCAAGGGCTTTGAAATAGACTACTTTCTGAGAAAGGCGTGGCAAAGTCACATTGCAAAGAGGCACATATCACAGGAGTGGAAAGAGTCTGTGATTACTTTGCAATCGAACACAAAGAGTTGCTAGCAATTTTTTTTACTAGTAAAGACATCATGTCACATTGAATCAGAATTTCCTTGTTTTGAAAAAGTCAAGAAAATGGTATTTCAGTTAAACTATAAGAAAGTTCCCCTCATTATTCTGGAAAAGTTTACTATAATAAGCTTATAATAGCTTGTTTTTTAAGCACTTGAGCCTTAGCTCCTGTTAATGGGCAAAATCAAGGGGTATCCCTTATCTTTTTTTTTTTTTTTTTTTTTTGGCATCCATGGATTTACTGTTAAAATTGGCTAACCTCCGGTATAATTAATTAAGAAAAAAACAGTGGATGTATAAGTAATGTTAGATATATAAATAGAAGTATAAACTACAGGTATGGTGTTATTACAAATGTAAGAAAATATTTTAAGACAATTTAAGAGAATTAATTTGAATTCTTAGACAAATTGGACAAATTCCTAAAACCATTTTCAACCTATGCTGATTTCAAGAAGAAAGAGTTGGAAACAAACCAAATATCCATCAACTATATAATGCATAAATAAATTGTGGTATATTCACACAATGGAATGAGATAAATGTATTAATGTACTTCACCATAAAAATATATTAAAAGAAAAAAATTTATATGATTTATTTAGGACCAAACTCCTAAGTAAAGGATTAACTTACTTCAGACTGTGTATTTAAGTCCAAAATACTTAATAAACTAAAAACAGAAGGAAACTTCTGTAACGTGATATAGGACATTTTCCAAAAAAAAAGAAAACCCACTAAAATCTTAACAATAATCTTCATAATAATTAACATTTTTGTTAAAACCAGATAACAAGGGCATTAGCTGTATTTAATATTCGGTAGCCATGGAATTAAAATTAGGAGTATAAATACTAAAGGATAAGTACTGAACATGATTACCAAATATGATATATCTCTCTAGATAACATAATCTAAGGACAACACTCGACATATATTTGACATAGGTGTCTAAAGACAAGATGCACATATGATTAATGCTGTTCATCAATTTTTTTTTTACTGGATTTTTTTTTTTTTTTTTTTTTTTTTTTTTCGTGACCGG
>NW_007740378.1:6020-12567 GCF_000696425.1 Galeopterus variegatus | reverse complement strand
AGTTTTCTGAACCAATACAATTCCTTGCAATGTTTAAATTTCAGATAGCAAATTAAATCACTTTTTTCTTGACAAATAGCAATAATTTCACACATTATTCTGTTTCCTGATTAGCTGATGAAGGCTATTAATACTACAAGGTACCTGAGAATAAATTTAAGTGGTAAAAGTGATACATGTCCCTCGCAGGTGAAAATTTAAAGAGCTAGTACTGGAGTGGTCCTCCCCGTGATGTGCTGATCATATTGAAATGGGTCAACCATCACTCAGGTCTCTGAATGATTACATACCCAGAACGCCCAGATGACTTGCAACAGACATGTAACATGAGGGGCATGTAGCATGTGCAAAAAATAAATCCATGTGGTTTTAAGTCACTGGGATTTTAAAATATTTTGTTATGACAATATGGACTATTCTTGGTGACACACAGGGCCTGCTTCATTTCCTCATGTAGCTATACTTGCACTAGGAAAACTGCTGACTGTACTATTAAATGAGCTTGGGAACAATGTTTGGCACACTCAGAAGACACTAATTGTCTAATCTGCATCTATAAAAACACATTTCCTTCAGCCGGCTGGCAGGGCTGACCCTGCAGAGTGGAAGCATCTCCTTAAAGTGTCTGAAAGGGTACTGGTGTGTCTTTAATTTTTCAGTTATGTCTGAGAAAGCAGTAGCTATTTGGCCCACAAGAGGTTGTAATCTCTTTAGTAATATTGGGACCCAGTGAGTTGGTTGGCAAACAAGTATTTAAAAAGAAAAAAAAACTAGCCACAATCTTCTCAGATGGGTCTTGGATATGGAGATAATTCATTCTAGCAAGCAAAACTCTCCAAGAGGACGGGGAAACTCCCAAACCAGGGTCCGCAGGAAAAAGATGACAGGTCTGGGCGTGGCTGCAATAGCAGAAGCAGAAATAACGTAAGGTCATAGCAAGTCACATGAGAAAAAACAACCAGAATTGCTGGCAGGAGGATTATCTGTGACAGCATCTTACTGTCAGTCAAATGCCCCATCCAGGAGGGCAACTAGAAAGTCCCCCTCTACACCGTTCACATTAGTTCATATGAGCCTCAGGCAGAAGCTGCAACCTCACTCTAGGAAAACCTCAAGTATGCCATGTGAGGGAAGCCACCTCCCAGGGAGCAGGGACACACTCACCCAGGGGTCCACGGAGCTCACATCTCAGAATTGTTCCATCCCCAAGGCCAGGCCTCGAATCCTGGTAATGGAGCGTTTGCCTAGAGAATTTTGTAAACTTCAGAACATCTCAGAGCCAAGAGGAAGACAAGACATAAAGAAAATAGCCACATGGCATAGCACTAACTGATGGGGTGGCCAGAGACTCGCCCTCAGGAGGTGGTCCTGGGGGGCTCGGGAGGCCATGGTGCAGGACGTGTCACAGTCTGAAGAGGCAGTGCTGGAAAGACCAGCAGGACAGCGCATCTTCCTGCTGCTCAGCCCCGCGTCCCATCAGATCCAGAGAAGCTGGTGAGGGGCATAGTATGTTTTAGGGGGAAGTGAAAGAAAAAAAAACAAAAAACACAAAGTTAAATAAATAAATGAGCCGGCCACATACCTTCCATCACCCAGGGCATCATGAGAGGTAAGACCATTTTGTAGTTAAGAATACAAGTCCAGAGACAACCTGGGTTAGGACCTTGTCTTCACCACATATTAGCTGTGTGTTCTTGGACAGGTCAGTTAACCTGTTTTTGCCTCAGCTTCCTCATCTGTAAAATGGGAATAATATTACCCACATCCTGGGGTTGTCAAGGGATTAAGTGTAGAGAATGTAGAGCAATGACTGGGTTTTCACTGTTAACTCACATCATACTTTTTTTCCCCAATTTATAGTTACTGGATTTTTCTGTAATTGTACATTCAAGAGTAATAAGTAATAAGAGGAATAAGTATTAAGTATAAGTAATAACAGATAATAAGTACTTCTGGAGGAAATACTACCATTCGTCTCTCTATCACCCCAGTTTACCAAACACTTTTATCGATCACTTCACCTGATCTTTATAACAACCCCACAAACTGGACAGAGACATTATCACTCCCAATACTCAAATGAACAAAATGAGAATGGGGGTGAGTGGCTCACTCAGAGTCACTTGATTGGTAAGTGGCAAAGCCTGGACAAAAGTCTAGATAACCTAGATTAAACCTAGGACTTGCCTCGTACTAGCCTAGTACCTACACTAAAGGCTGAACTAATCCGAGGTTGTGTGGATGTAGTGGGGTGTTGAATTGCACCTTGAAAGTGGAAGATTTTTACAGACAGAGGAGAGAACAGTGAGCATTTCAAGTGACTCGAATGACATGAGTGAAGATAGCGAGTTTGGAATAATGTCCTACACTTACGGGACACACCTTCCCTACAGAAGTACATAGAGAAATACAATTCAGCCATCTGATGTGGAACTTACCAGATTTCCATGTTTGTATGAAAATTTCCAAAGCATTCACAAGCCTATTAGAAGTAATTTGGGGGAGCTTCAGTTTTGCATTCAGCATCTAGTTCCTAGCAGTTCTCGTTCTATTGCCTCGGTCACAATTTTTGAACACATGTTTCTATGCTTTCTAAATAATGCAGACTCTCAGATGATCCATGGTCGTATTTGTTTGCGGCAGAAAAGCTTCGCACTGATATCTCACGTTAGCCTGGGACACGAAGAGAACTCGACACCACTGCTAGCATGTGGCAGGCCGTCTAACTCCTGTGCGTTCTTTCTCCCCAGCCCGGGCAAGCGCCCAGGCTGAGCCGGGCAGGTGAACTCCAGAGCGGCTCTCCGGGTCGGAGCCTGGCAGGGAGACGGCAGCTGCAAAGCAGAGCGCGACAGGTAGCGGCAGCGACCTAATGGCCGGTGAGCGCGACAAGCGGGTGGGTGTGGCTCTGGGAATGAACACGGCACGTCCTGGAGACGGACAGCCGGCGAGCAGAGCGCGGAACTGGGCTCGAGCCAAACAGGCAAACGGCGACAATGAAGGGTCAGGTTCCTCCGAAGGGCTGTGCCCTGGGAATGACGTGGGCCTCTTTCCTCTCTTACGAAGTGAGAACACACTGGATTGTCCGAAACCCATGGGTGTGGGGTTGCAAAATGTTCTTCAGAAAGTACCATGACACTGAGGGAGGAGACGTGACAAAGCATCAGGATTCAGGGGACCTGTGCCCTGGGAATGACGTGGGCCTCTTTCCTCTCTTACGAAGTGAGAACACACTGGATTGTGCGAAACCCATGGGTGTGGGGTTGCAAAATGTTCTTCAGAAAGTACCATGACACTGAGGGAGGAGACGTGACAAAGCATCAGGATTCAGGGGACTGTGAGCTGAGCAGGGAGGGTGGTATATTAGTTTTAGAGACTCAACCCAGTTGAATAATACTTCAAAGAGTCTCATAGAGTGAAAAAATGTGTGCTGCCTTTAAACTGAAATAAAGGACATCGTGGAACAAAAACGGTTTTGCTTTGTAGAAAAAGCAAACTTCAAGTGTTTGAGAGCTTTTTTGTTTTAATTGAAGGGGAGTCATATGGAGTATCCTGTATCTGTAAACTCTATTAAAAGGTCCCTGTAACTCTTTTTCCATGTAATTTACTTATGTGGGTTATTAACACTATTTTTGGGTTCTGAGGACAAAGGCTTCATAGAGGAGAGGACCAAAGAATTAGAAAAATGGTTGGAATAGTAAAGGTTGAGTAAAATACATTTGCAGTAATGATTTCCAGAANGGGTGGGTGTGGCTCTGGGAATGAACACGGCACGTCCTGGAGACGGACAGCCGGCGAGCAGAGCGCGGAACTGGGCTCGAGCCAAACAGGCAAACGGCGACAATGAAGGGTCAGGTTCCTCCGAAGGGCTGTGCCCTGGGAATGACGTGGGCCTCTTTCCTCTCTTACGAAGTGAGAACACACTGGATTGTGCGAAACCCATGGGTGTGGGGTTGCAAAATGTTCTTCAGAAAGTACCATGACACTGAGGGAGGAGACGTGACAAAGCATCAGGATTCAGGGGACTGTGAGCTGAGCAGGGAGGGTGGTATATTAGTTTTAGAGACTCAACCCAGTTGAATAATACTTCAAAGAGTCTCATAGAGTGAAAAAATGTGTGCTGCCTTTAAACTGAAATAAAGGACATCGTGGAACAAAAACGGTTTTGCTTTGTAGAAAAAGCAAACTTCAAGTGTTTGAGAGCTTTTTTGTTTTAATTGAAGGGGAGTCATATGGAGTATCCTGTATCTGTAAACTCTATTAAAAGGTCCCTGTAACTCTTTTTCCATGTAATTTACTTATGTGGGTTATTAACACTATTTTTGGGTTCTGAGGACAAAGGCTTCATAGAGGAGAGGACCAAAGAAAAATGGTTGGAATAGTAAAGGTTGAGTAAAATACATTTGCAGTAATGATTTCCAGAACACATGAGAACACTATCATTACTGGTATAACTAAAACAGGTAGTTTGAAAAATAAGATATTTTACTGAAAAGGAAATTACATATGAGAGAAGTGACTTGACACTCAACTCTGATGGGGATAATTATTGTTACTGCTTAAACCAAAATCCATATCCCCTGATGATTTCTAACTCATGCCACACCCATGAACATATTTAGTTGCTATATAAAATCAAAACACTCATGAAGAAAGGAATTAAGGAACATGAGAATGTGAGCAGTCCTTTGAAGTAGTAACAATGCTAATCGTAATGTTAACTGACTACATAGTATGTGTCAAGCATCATGCTTGAAATACTGTCTCATCTAATCTATACAAAAATCCCCAAGCAATAATTAATACTGCCACTATTTTATATATGAGGATGCTGAAACATAGACAATAATTTATTAAAATCTGACAATTAATATTTAGGAAGAAATCAAGACTCAAATCAAGCTCTATCTAAATCTTCATCACAATGCCAAGTTGCCCTTAAAGCAACAATTCCAGAGGACATTTTAGTATTGGATATTTTCTTATATTCTAAATGCATCCTCTAAAGTAATATAAGTGATAGCATACTGCAGTGCCTGAGTATTGTAGATGTTTACTGACTGATAAATGAATACTAATCCTAGGAAAACCCTTGATATTAAGGATTGACCATTTGCTTTAAAAATAAAAATAAAGAATTTTATTTTAGGAGGGAATAGACAGCCTTTAGTTTAGTTGAGATCCACAGATGCAGCCCCTTTGGGCCATAGTGTGTTCAGATACCTCCAATTCTGTTGTTCCAGAACAATATAAATAAAGTACATTCAGAAGAATCATCTGAGAAAAAGCCATGAGAATGGAGAAAATGGGGAGTAACATGCAGTTTTGAATGAGTACTTGACAAGACTGACGTTATTGGTAATAAGGGAATCACTTTATGTAGGGGCAAATGAATCCACCATAATTTTAACCTGAAGTACCACTATAGGGGTTGTAAAATTCTTTCCACTTGGATAAATACTCTGTTTGAATTGCAGCTTGCAGTGAGAATATAATAAAGAGTAGCCTAACTTGACAAGACACTACAGCCACAGAAAAGGAGATCTTTGTTACACAGCTGCAGGACTGGCCACCAAAATCAAAATAGAATAGAATACAGTTTGCAAATGACCATCTAAAGCAGGGTACAGTTCAAAAGAAACAAGTAGTATTGACAAAGGGCACATGAGACATATAATAGGGAAGAAAATGGGCTACAGGAAAGAATCTATTGAAGTATTATTATGGGACTCATTAAATTCTCAGCAACCCAGTCAAATAAAGGAGCACTATGCATGTTAACATCATGTTCAATTGAATGCCAACACACAGGTAGTAATTAATAATGAATGAGTGAACTAATGACCCAAATCCATAATGCAGCTCATGGTTGGGGTGTCAATCCAAATTCTGGACAGCACATCCTGTGTTCCAGTTTTAGCTTAAGAGAAACATACCAAGTAGAGATTTACTACAAGACTCTATTGAGAGCTCCTAAAAACACCAACTTAGGGTGAAAAGGAATGTGAAAGACTGGCAGGCAGGGGGGAAAAGAGAAACCAAAGGAGTCAGAGGGGGAAAAAATCAAATAAAAAGAATTTAAATAAAAATATTTTAAAACAGGCTAGTAAGTACAATATGAACATTTTGAAAAACCAACATTCCAGTATATCATTTTTAATATGCAAGCTCAGCATGAGGACAAAAACTTGAAAAACGAAGGCTGCTGATTTTGCTTCTGAGGGTGAAGAGAGAAGCTGCACAAGCAGTTACTGCTCTGTACCCAGCCCTTGGCTGCTGCAGAAGGCTCGTGACACACCTGCTGTAAGCCACTCACAGCTACTGTTTCTTCAGTCTCCAATTTTTCCACTTCGATTGCAAACACAGTAGTTCCCTAACGTGGTTTTCCAAGCCAGGAAGAGAGATCAAATAAGATAAAAGTAAATGAAGAATATATATTTCATTTAATAACATCTTTATGAATAATAAATTACGAAATACATGATCATAATACTATGTAATCAGTATAGAACATTTCTAAACACAGAAAACTTGCAAGAAAAATCACCTA
>NW_007740378.1:2033-5577 GCF_000696425.1 Galeopterus variegatus | reverse complement strand
ATACTATGTAATCAGTATAGAACATTTCTAAACACAGAAAACTTGCAAGAAAAATCACCTATAAGTCTACCCCTCACATTACCACAGCTCACATGCTGCTCTGTTTTATTACAACTTTTCTGGTCTCTATATTGTTAGCAAAATTGAAATACTATGTAATCAGTATAGAACATTTCTAAACACAGAAAACTTGCAAGAAAAATCACCTACAAGTCTACCCCTCACATTACCACAGCTCACATGCTGCTCTGTTTTATTTCAACTTTTCTGGTCTCTATATTGTTAGCAAAATTGGGTTAATAATTTTCAGTATTTTTTAAATTTAACACTATTTTTAACTATTATAATAATGCCATAAAGAGTATTTCTGTCTAAATTTCTGCTTATTGTCTTACATTAAATTCATAAAAGTGTCATGACTTGATCAAACATTAGGGACATTTTAAAGATGTAAAACATATTGTCCGAATTGCTTGCCAGAAAAGCTATAACCAATTGACATTCTTTCCCAATATATGAAAGTGTTCACATCACTGCACCAACTCAAACACCAAATGTTACACATTTTTAATCTTCACTAATTTGATAGGTGGTGAATAAAATCTCATTCTTTTAATTTTTTCATTAATTTGATGGTGAAGTGGACCATTTTTTTGATTATTTGCCATCTCTATTTTATCAATTCATATTCTTTGTGTTTCTGTCGAGGGTTATATTTTTTAAAATAGGTTTATTATATATTATACATTAAGGGTGGTTATAATTTGTCATGTCGGCAGAAAATATTTTCTCTAGTTTGTTGTGTATATTTTAATTTTTTCAAGGGAAGTATGTGTATGTGGTTTTATTTATTGTGGTAAAACATAAACAACATAAAATTTATTGTTTTATCCATTTTTAAGGGTATATATAGTTCAGTGCCATTAAGTACATTCTCGTTGCTGTGTAACCATCACCACCCTCCATCTCCAGAATTTTTTGATCTTCCCAAACTGAAACTCCACGCCCATTAAACAATGCCAGTCCCTAGCAATCGCCATTCTACTTTCTGTTTCTATGAATGTGACAACTATAGGTACTTCATATAAGTGGAGTCCCATAGTATTTGTCTCTCTGGCTAGTTGATTTCATTTAGCAAAATATTCTCAAGGTTCATCCACTTTGTAGCACATGTCAGAATTTCCTTCCTTTTTAATGCTGAATAATATTCTATTGCATGTGTATGTACCTATCCATCTATCTATCACATGTGTTTATCCATTCATGTGTTGATGAACACCTGGATTGCTTCCACCTTTTGGCTATTGTGAATAATGCTGCTGTGAACACTGGTGTACGAATATCCATTCAAGTTCCTGCTTTCTTTCAAAAGTTCCTGTTTTCTACCCCAAAGTAGAATTGCTGGATCACATGGTAATTCAATGTTTAATATTTTGAGGAACTGCCAAAAAGTTTTTCACATCCAAAGCACCAGTTTACATTTCCACCAGCAACTCACAAAGGTTCTAGTTTATTTGCATCCTTGTCAACCCTTATTACTTTCTGTTTTTTGTTTTTTTTTAAATAATAGTCATCCTGATGAGTATAAAATGGTATCTCATTGTGGCTTGATTTGCATTTCCCTAATGATTAGTGATGTTCAGCATCTTTTCATATGCTTATTGACTATGTGTTTTAAAATAAGTAATTTTTGTATCTTTAGATGTAGATTTAACCAAATCTTTCTTTCTTGTTTTTTGATTACTTTATTACTTCATGCTTAAAACAAACTATCCCATGATCTGCAAGAAACTCACCTATATATTTTACTTGTTTTTATATCATTTTTAACTGAAATATTACTTTTGAAGTTAACTGATAAATAGAGCACCATTTACAAAGGACACTGCCATTTGTACTACAGATGTAACAATGGCACTTTTATCATATAAAAAATTATAATGTAAGAAGATTTGTTTCTGAACTCTTATAGTTGTAGTACTCTACTGAATCTTATACATTGACTTAATTAAATACTGAAGAGTTATATTATGTTTTAATAACAAGTGATAGTAAACCCTTTATTTCTCTTTTCTTTGAAAAAGTCATTGATGCTTCTTACACATTCATTCTTTTAGGATCATTAATTTGCTTTATTAAAAGTTGAATAAAAGGCTGGCCAGTTAGCTCAGCTGGTTAGAGCCTGGTGCTGATAACTCCAAGGTCCAGGATTCAATCCCTGTACCAGATAGCAGCCAAAAGCGAAAAAAAAAAATCAAATAAAGAAATCTTGTTAGGCATATTTGAGATGATATTAAACATATATGTTTGTTTATAAAGAATAACATAGTTTAAAATTTATCCTTTCCATTCAGGAACATGGTACATCTTTCGGTTTATTCAAGACTTCTTTTAAATATACAGGAAATTTTTTTATTACAATTATTTATAAGGGTCCCATATGTTTTTTATTATTCTTACACAATTTATATTTTTTTCAGAATACCATGTAAGGCATAATTTTTCATTATATTATTTAAGTGATTATTGCCATATATGAAAAGCGTACTGATTTTTTTTTTTATCATATTTCAAGTTTTCAGTTGGGTAACTTAAGTCTTAATTGCAGAACATCTGTTGCAATATTGATAATATTACCTTATATTTTGTAACAGCTATTGCTCTTATTTTTGTTTTATACAGTATCACATTTACTGAAACATCAAGAACAAAATTTAATAATGAAGGTGGCAGCAGGCATTGTTATGTTATCCCTTAATGCAATGTAAATTCTTCTCACACTGTTGAAAACTATAGGAACAAGACACCTAAAGTTTTGCAGCAAAAATCCATTATTTAAAAGGTCAACAATGTGTTTTTGTATTTCTAGCATGCTATTCATAGTGCCTTTATAATTCTTACTTTATATTTTGAAAAGATGATTTGTTTATTTTGGCATAACAATGTAATATACTTTGTACAATTATGGGAGAAAAAAACCTACTTTATTATGGTGGCTTTTTCTTTTAAAAAATAGTAAATTAGATATGCTAGGATTTTATCTAGGAGTTTTACATTTATATTCATGGCATTAGATGGTAATTTTTGTAAGATTATTACATTAAGGTTTTGTTTCTTTACTGAAATAATTTGACAAGTTTGTCTTCATTGACTCTGTTCTGGAAAAATGTATATAACATAGAAATTAAATGATCTTGGAAAATTTGGAAAGATTCCAAACAAAACTAGTTGTCCCCGATGCTTTCATTTGGTGAAAGACAGTAATTATTGAATAACTAAAACTTCCCGGTATTTTTTTTTTTTGTTAAATTTTTATTTTGTCAATATACACTGTATATGATTATTATGGCCCATCACCGACACCTCCCTCCCTCCTCCCTCTCTCCCCTCCCCCCCAAGAATGTCCTTTCCGTTTGCTTGTTGTAACAACTTCATGAAAGTATAGTTGTTATATCTTCTTCCCCACCCCACCACCCGGTTTTTTGTGTGTGTGTGTGTGTGTGTATGTGGGTGAATTAATTTGTTTGTTTTTTTTTTAGCTCCC
>NW_007740378.1:0-349 GCF_000696425.1 Galeopterus variegatus | reverse complement strand
ATTTTGAGTTGATTTTAGTACATGGTGAGAGATATGGGTCTAGTTTCAATCTCCTGCAAATAGATATCCAATTATCCCAGCATCCTTTGCTGAAGAGGGAGACCTGACCCCAGTGAATAGGCTTAATGCCTTTGTCGAAGATCAAATGGCAGTAAGTGCATGGGTTGATTTCAGGGTGCTCTATTCTATTCCATTGATCAGAGTCTCTGTTATTATACCAATACCATGCTGTTTTGGTTATTATAGCTTTGGAGTATAGTTTAAGGTCAGGTAGAGTAATACCTCCACCTTTATTTTTTTTTGCTCAGTATTGCTTTGGCTATTCGTGGTCTTTTGTTATTCCAGATAA
>NW_007740377.1:31621-31954 GCF_000696425.1 Galeopterus variegatus | reverse complement strand
ATGAACAGCCACAAAAGGTCTGCATGTGTCAGGGGCTCCTGAGTTCTTGATTTAAGTGGCTAATGGGCAGTCACTGGGTTAGTGGGAAGCTTGAACTGTGTGTACATAGCACATTACAACAGATACAGAAAATGCCAGTTGTCTTTACCTACGAATGGAACAGGGAAAGCAACAGCGTTCTGAGGGCCTAAATCCAACTTAAACCAACCCTCAGTACTTCTCATATGCTTGTGGCCAGACCCAGCCTCATCTGTCCCAACTTCTCTTCACACGCCAGAGGCCTCACCCAACCTGAGCCCTGCCACCCTGCCCTTTCTCACCTCTGCAAGCAGC
>NW_007740377.1:1471-30964 GCF_000696425.1 Galeopterus variegatus | reverse complement strand
GCCAGAGGCCTCACCCAACCTGAGCCCTGCCACCCTGCCCTTTCTCACCTCTGCAAGCAGCTTTGGCAGAGTGGGGAGCATGTCCTGAAGAGGTCAACAGAGCTGAGTTTGAATTCTGGCTCTGTAATTTACTGTCTCTAGTATAACCTTGGGCAAGTCTATAATAATACCTACCTACAAGGATTATTTTGAGGATTCTAGGAAATAACATATATGAAGTGCTTAATATAGTGCCTGGCCCATAATAGGCACAAACAGCAGGGAAAAACTATTGATAGGTGGAATTTTAGTATTTCCAGCTTCAAACAACATCTCCTCAATGGTTCGTCACACTCATAAGTGGTAGACAAATCCTCTGCAGACCATGTATTCTGATGTAGGGTATGGAAACTATAGTCAACATATAACCGTTGGAGTGCACAGGAAAGCACACTCATCGGGGCGTGGGGTGGCCAGCAAAGCTTTCTGCACTTGAATTGAGCTTTAAAAGTGGGGTCGATTCACCTAGGTAGAAATGAGTGGGCAAGGCATGGACAAACACTTAAAAGCAGAAAGCACACCCAGCAAAGCTTTCTGCACTTGAATTGAGCTTTAAAAGTGGGGTCGATTCACCTAGGTAGAAGTGAGTGGGCAAGGCATGGACAAACACTTAAAAGCAGAAAGCACATGGTACTTTTCAGTGGTGACTTTTGTTTTGTTAATATAGGCACCACCCAGGGGAACAGTTGAAGATACATTTGAAAAGGTAGCTCGGGGAAAGATTATAAGGGTCTTGAAATCCAGGAAAGGGAATATGAGATTTCTTCCACCACACTTTCTTCCATAACAACAGCAACAGCAATGAAAAAACCCACAGGAAAACAGCCCAATTACTAAGCTATGCTCTCAGATCAAAACCCAGATCTCAGCATCCCACATATAGATGAGGGAGCCCATGGCTACAAGAATGGTTCTAACGAGTGTGTCCTCTTACAATAAAGATCTCTGGGGCTGCATTCACTCAGCATGAATCAGCTTTGTGGTGTTGGAGATATTTCAATCATGCTCTTAGTCAGTCAGTACCCAGAGGGTTCTGTGCTCATCTGGTTCAAGATTAAGACAAAAGTGTCACTGAGACCAGAAGGAGGTATAGGTAGGGTATGAATCAGCAAGAATGCCCCAGGCAAGGACAGAGTGTGCTTGAGTGCCAGCAGGACCCAAAGTCTTAAGTCAAGCAAGGGGCTTTCTTCTTAGGTGTTTTGTCTTCATTGAACTATCTTTTTCAAAATTTTCAAGTTATATTCTGTATATAGATTTTCTTCAATAAGTATAACTTTATTCTTTTATTACTAGTTATAAAACCTAAATAACTTCCCCCTTTTGTTTCATCAGTGTTGCTTATAAATTGTTACATTGATTACTATTATTAGAACTAATAGTGTAAGTGAGCAATTCTGTGAGGCTGGTCTGATTAAGGCATTGCTGAATTTTTAAAAAATTGAAATGTAGCACACATAAAAAATGAGTGTAGACATAAGCATACGGGTCAATATAACCCCTAACCATAACCATGGTATTTCCATCATCCCAAAAGCCAAGTTCAGGTCCCTTCCCCAAAACTACTCCCTCCCCATTTAGTTACTTACACAGACTTCTAAACCTATAATTTAGTTTTGTTTTAGACCTTGTGTAAGTAGAATCATAGTATATTTTCTGTTACATTGGATTTCTGTGCTCAAAATGATGTTTGTGGGATTCATTTATATGATATTTTTCTGTCATCTTTTCCATAATAATTGCTGTAGAGTGTTTCACTGAATGAGTACACCACCATTTCTACTGTGCATAGACATTTGAGTTGTTTCCAGTCTCGGGCTATTACACATAATGCTGCTGTGAACATTCTTGTGTGCTTGCACTTCTGTTGGGTATGCTTAGGCATGGAAATGCTGGGTCACAGGGTAGGTGCTTGTCTCAATTTGTTTTTCTCTGATTACTAATGAGGCTGAGCAACTTGCATAGGTGTATTAGCTACTTGTATATTCTCTTTTGTAAGGAAGATATATTGAACTGTTTTTTGTTTGTTTGTTTGTTTGCTTGTTTTTTTACTGATTTGTAAAAATTTTTCACGTATTTTGGACACAAGTCCTTCATCATTTACATGTGTTCCAACTATCTTCTCCTACTCCATGGCTTACTTTTTCCCTCTTTTAATAATGTCATTTGATGAACAAAAGTTCTTAATTTAATGTAGTCCCATTTACCAAACTTTTCCTCTATTGTTAATGATCTTTGTGCTATTTAATAAATTTTTTCTCTGTCCCACATCATGAAGACACTTTCTTATTTCACCTTTTAGAAGCTTTATTATTTTACCCTTCACTTTTAGAGCTACCATCCAGTGAGAATTGATTTTTACATGTGGTGTGACGTAATAATCAAGTTCCTTTAATTTTTTTTCTTTCCCCAACGGTTACCAATAGACTGAGCACCATCTACTGAATGATCCTTTCCCCATTGCTTTTTAGTGCCCACAGCTTATAGGATTGAATGTCCAATATGTATGGATCTGTTTGAGAACTCTTTTCTGTAGTCTGTTTGTCTACCCTTATTCTATATCACACTGTCTTAATTACTGTAGTGTTACAATAAGTCTTGATATCCAGTAGAGTAAGTCCTAAGGAATTAGGCTATTTGTGGCCCTTTGCATTTCTGTACATATTTTAGAAAAAGCTCATAACTTTTTATTTGAAAACACTGCTGTAATTTTTATGGGGACCATATATAATGGAGTTTATGTTTCATAGAGTTTTTCAATAAAGAAGGTAGATTGGTATATAGGTCTTCATTAATTTCTCTCAATATAGGTTATCTTTCCGTGCAGAGGGCTTGCACATACTTTGTTAGATTTATTCATAAGTATTTAGTATTTTTGTTGCTACTATACAACGGTATCTGCTTTAAATTTTTATTTTCTAATTTTTAGTGCTGGTATTGATTTTGTATTTTTACCTTGTATCTACAGCCCTGCTACACTCACTATTTCTGATAATTTAATTTTAGATTATTATGGTTTTTTTCTGCATACAAAAATAACATTTGTAAATAGTTTTATCTCTTACTTTCCATTTCTCATACCATTGGTTTAATTTCCATTACCTATTTACTAGGATTTCCAGTAAAATACTGGGAAGAAGTGGTAATACTGGCCATGTTTGTCTTGTTCCTAGTCTCAGAAAGAAAGCTTTCAACATTTTACCACTTAGTATAATGTTGGTTTTTTAGATGGCCCTTATGAGATTAAGGAAATTCTCTTCTATTCCTAGTTTTTAAAGTCTATTCTCATGAATAGATATTGAATTTAATTAAATATTTCTTCATCCATTGAGATGTCCAAAACTTTTATCTTTTACAGTGTTAATATGGTGAATTAATAACATTACCTGTTTTTTCCAATGTTAAATTAGTCTTGCATTTCTAGAAAATACCCAATTTTGTTTTGATCAATTGTACTTTTCATATATTGCTGAATTGAGTTGGCTAATGTTTTCTTTAGGGAAATATGTTCATGAGTAATATTGGCCTATGATTTTTTGGTATCAAGTTTATGATGTCAAGGCTATAGGACCCCATAAAACAAATTGGAAAAATTCCCATCCTTCTCTTTTCTCTGGAATCATCTTTGTGTAATTGTCATGATTTCTTTCTTGTGTGTCCAGTAGAATTCACTGGTGAAACCCAAATTTTCTTTGTGGAAAAGAAATTTTGGAAATAATTTTTTAAAAAATATTTGCGGGACTATTCATACTCTTTCTTCTGTATCAATTTTAGTAAGCTCTGCTTTTTAAGGAATTCATCCATATCATGTAAAATTTCAAGTTCATTGACATAAAATTATTTATATTATACTCTTATTAACTTTGTAGCATCTGTTGTGTCTGTGATGATATCCCCTTTTCATTCTTGATATTGGTAATTTGTTCTCCCAACAAAAGGAGGAGGTAAAAATTAAGAGAAGAAAATAAATAATGAAATAGAAAACAGATGTACAACAACGAAAATCAACAGGCCAAAATTACATTCATAGAAAAGTCCAATAAAATTGATAAACCACTTGCAAGACTGATCAAGGAAAAGGAAAAAGACAGCAAGAGCAAGTGAGTTTAATTTGCCATTCCTTTTCTAATATCTTGAGTTGTATACTTAAATCATAGATTTCAACTTTCTTTTATAAGAAATGCATTTAAGGCTATAAATTTCATTATAAGTACAGGTTAGCCATATCCCACAAGTGTTGATATTATCAATTTTTACATTCAATTAAACTATTTCAAATATTTATTGTGATTATTATTATTTTTTAATTTACAAGTAGCTTAAAAACTTCTCAGCATATGATCAATGTTGAATAAATAAAAGGTATTGTATAGTTATCTGGCATTATAACAAAATGGCGTAATATTTAACACTTTGCTTCCATATTAATTTTTTTTAAATTTATCAATATACAATGTAGTTGATTTTTGTGTCCCTTTACCAATTTCTCTTCCCCTCCCCCATTTCCCCTCCCCCCATCAATATCATATCTGTTCACTTCTCTTAACAAGTCAGGATTTTTTGTGATTGTTGTGTCATCTTCCTCCCTGCCCCCCCCCATTTATTTGTTTGTATATTTATTTATTTATTTATTTCTAGTTCCCACAGGTAAGAACCACTTCTCTTAACAAGTCAGGATTTTTTGTGATTGTTGTGTCATCTTCCTCCCTGCCCCCCCATTTATTTGTTTGTATATTTATTTATTTATTTATTTCTAGTTCCCACAGGTAAGAATGAACATACGTTATTTCTCTTTCTGTGTCTGGCTTATTTCACTTAATATAATTTTCTCTAAGTCCATCCATGTTCCTGCAAATGGTAGTATTTCATTCTTTTTATAGCAGAGTAGTATTCTGCTGTGTAGATATACCACAGTTTCCTTATCCACTCAACAGCTGATGGACATTTGGGCTGGTTCCCACTCTTGGCTATTGCAAATAGAGCTGCAATAAACATGGGAGCACAGGTATCCCTTCGACATGATGATTTCCATTCCTCTGGGTGTATACCCAGCAATGGAATAGCTGGGTCATATGGTAGATCTATCTGCAATTGTTTGAGGACCCTCCATACCATTTTCCATAAAGGCTGCACTATTTTGCAGTCCCACCAACAGTGTATGACGGTTCCTTTTTGTCCACAAACTTGCCAGCATTTATCATTCTCAGGTTTTTGGATATTAGCCATCCTAAGTGGAGTTGCAGTTTAATTTTTAACAACAGACATTTATTTCTCACTGTCTAAGATCAAGGTGCAAGCAGATTCAGTTCTTCTTGAGGGCTCTTATCCTGGCTTGAAGATGGCCACCATAAAAAACAAAACAAAACTTCCCAACATATGGGTATTTTATAGTTACCACTGTAAAAAATTATTTTTAACATTATATATTTCTAGCTTAAAATTAGTTTCCAGCTGATTCTAATTTCTAGCTTAAAATTAATTATTCTAGCTTATCTTCACTACAGTCAAAACTTTGTTGAGATTGTCTTTATATACCAGCATATACTCAATGAGTATTCTATATCTGTTGGGTAACATCCCACATGCAGAAGAGAAAAATGTATATAATGTATTTGTTGAGTGCATTGTTCCATTGTATCATTAGTTTGAGTTTTTAAAATGATGTTAAAATTGTCTATATTCTTACTAACCATTGTTTTATTGTTCTATTATTTACTGGGAGAGGCAAATTAAAATTTCCCACTGTGATTATAAATCGATCTATGTCTTCTTTTAGTTCTTTCAATTTTTGCTTTATATATGTATACACACACACACACACACACACACACACAAAGAGAGAGAGAGAGAGAGGCTATGTTAGTAGGTACATACAAACTTATAATTGCTATATCCCACTAGTCAATTGAAATCTTTGTTATTCTGATATGTCTGTTCTTATGTCTAGTAATGGTTTTGGTCTTAAGTTAACTTTGATATTAATATAGCTACCCAAACTATCTTTTAGTTAGCATTTTTATGGTATATCTTTTCTATTCATTTACTATCAAATTTTCTATATTTATATTTAAGGTGTATTTCTTATAAATTGCATATAGTTGGATTTTTAAAATTCAGTCTGACAGCCTCTGTGTTTTAATTAGAGATTTAGCCCATTTACATTGTTCTAAATATTTTAAATCTACTAACATGATTTTTTTTAAAAATGTCTTCTTATTGCTATTTCTTTCAAAGTAATCTTTCTTTTTTGCTCTGGCTGTTTTAAAGCTTTTTCATTTTGTAGTAGTTTTCAGCAGTTTTACTAAGATGTATCTAAGAGTGGTTTTCTTTGTGTTTTCTAGTATGTCTTGAATATGTGAATTAATTATGTAAATTCATATTATTTTTGAAAAATTTTGAGCCATTATCTCTTCAAATCTTACTTATGACCTATTCTCTATTCTTTCTCCTGAGGCTCCAAATATATGTATGTGTGACTTTCTTACTGTATCCCTTGTGTCTCTTATGCCCTTTTCTGTGTATTCCATCCTTTATTCTCCATGCTTAATTCTTTTTGTGTTTTCTCTTGATCTTGTCTAGTTCATCCATCCTGAGGCTCCAAATATATGTATGTGTGACTTTCTTACTGTATCCCTTGTGTCTCTTATGCTCTTTTCTGTGTATTCCATCCTTTATTCTCCATGCTTAATTCTTTTTGTGTTTTCTCTTGATCTTGTCTAGTTCATCCATTTTTTTTGTCAGCTGTGTCTAATCTGCTGTTAAATGAATCCATTTACTTTATTTCAGTTATTTTACTCTTTTAGCTCTAATACATACATTTGATTTTGATAGTTTTCAGATCTTTACCAAATCTCTCAATGTGTTATTTTATATTCTTAAACATTATAAGCATATTTATTTTAAAATCTGTTTCTGATTATTCTGCGGTGAATCTCTTTTGTACCTGTTTCTATTTTCTCTTGTTTCTTGGTCTTTTTGTGTGTGTGTTGTTGTTATAGTGTCTTATTTCCTTTTGAGTGTCATATATTATTCTTATTGAGTGTCATATATTATATGTGAACAAAACTGTAGAGATATTTCGAGGCCTGGGATGATGTTACCTGTTCCAGAGAGAATTTCGTTTGTTTCCAGCAGGTGACTAGAAGCATTATCAATCTCGAATCACATTAATTCAATCAGATATTGAAATTATTTAAAACTGGGCTTTAGTCTCAAGTATGCTAAGTCTTTACTTCTAGAGATTAGTCTTTCAGGATCCCAACCAAAAGCTCACTTGGGACTTAAATTCTAATTTTGTCCACTGGGCTCCTTGTATCTCTCCAAAGTCAATTCAGCTTCTCAGTCTCTCAATTGCTTCCACCTGAACCGGCCTCTATACCAAGGGCAGTCCAAAACGGTTTGTTCACTCTCTAGGTTTACTTTCTCTCCCTGATCTTGGCCCTCTAATTGTTCACTGCCTTGGTACTTCTTAAATAGTTGTGTCAAGCTGGGAATCATACAGTTAAAGAAAGCCCTTGTATGTGCCAGAAACTTGTACCTTTGAAGCCTTAGCTAATGGTTCTCAGCCCTATCAGATGCGGCACCACCATTTTAAATATGTATTTGTAATGCTCCCTTGCTATTGTGAAAAAAAATAGATATCTAGATTTTTACATAATAAGACAATACCCTGTTATATAGAGAATAAATAAATAAGTAACTTATAATAGAATAGTGTGTATTTCAACCTGGAAATGCTCAGGTGTGACTACACTGGAAAATGATGAAGAAGTTGGCAGTTGTTTGCTCCTACTTATGATGAGTAAATTTGGATGTAAGAGAAGACACCATTTAGAAAATATTGTTGACATTTTTTTCCTTATATTTAACATTTTGAGATAAAGGCTAAGTGAGCATTGTGTGCATACATAAGTAGAATCAACATGAGTGTGACAGCTGCAAACACAAGCTGATACAGGTGTGTTGTGTTGTTGACTCAAATACCAGAAGTGATATTGTCGTTGATGATAGAATATGTCGAAATAGTGAAGAACTCTTGGTAAAGTTCCAAAACTTCCTATTCTGAAATATCGGTTGTTTGTCCAATTAGACCCAATTTTGGCCAGTGATATACATTTTCAAGATTGCCACAATTTTCAAGATTGTGGTAATTTACAATTACTACAGTGAAGTCATGTTGTACATATTTTTTAATCTGTAGCTGTGGTGTCCAACATGGTTCCCACTAGCCATGCGTTTTTGTTATTTAGTACTTAGAATGTGGTTCCTGTGACTGAGGAACTGAAATTTTTGTTTTATCTGATTTATAATTTAAACTGAACTAGTGCAAATAATTTTTCTGTGGAACACAACTTGATTGTTTTGGTAGGACTTCATTTCACTTTAAACCATTAAATTGTGTAAAATGTTTATGTTGCATTGCAGTGTATGTGTCAAGCTTGTGTTACTTCTAGTATACACATCACTGTCTAATTGGTATCGATGGCCTGATTCAATTGGTGTTACAAGGCTGAGCTCTAACCAACTGAGCTAACTGGCCAGTCCCGGCCTGATTCAATTGGAATGACTTTTTTCTATATACTTTAACATTTTAATATGTTTCTTTGAAAATTTTATGCAGACAACACAAGTTGCATGTTACCTGTTTCTTTATACCTTTTTAAATGTGGTTTCTAAAAATTTTTAAATTATAAAAAGGCTTACATTATATCTCTCTTGGACAGTGCTATTTTATAGAGTCTACAAAATGTATTTATTCTAAGTAAATGTTGATAATATCCAATTTGACTGGTTCTGTAAAAAAAACCCCACCCTCATATGGATGCATATTTAAAAAGCAGCTTAAGTAAGCTCCCACAGTGTTTGTCATCTGGTAGATTCAATAAATATCTGATGAATGAATGAATTTGAGCGCAGCAGAAACATATGAAGGTACATTGATCTCATGCTGCACATTTCATGTTAAGCTGGGAATCATGCAGTTGAAGAAGGCCCTTGCATGTGCTGGGAACCTGCACCTTTGAAGCCTTAGCAAATGAGTCTCTACCCCGTCAGATGCAACACCACCATTGTAAACCATGTATTTGTAATGCTCTCTTTGCTATCTTGAAAAAAATTCATAGATAACCTAAACATTCAGAAAATAATACAATATCCTGTTATATAGAGGATAAATAAGTAAAGAGTAATTTTAACAAGATAATGTATATTTCAGCCTGGAAATGCTCAGGTATGACTGCACGAATGACAAAAAGTTGGCACGTGATTGCTCCTACTTATAATGAGGAAATTTGGACATAAGGAAAGACAGTACAAAAAAATATTTATTGTTGCCACTTTTTTCTTACATTTAAAATTTTGAGATAAAGGCTAAATGAGCATTTTGAGTGCATAATAAGTAGAATTGATTTGCATGGACAACTGCAAATGCGAACTGACACAAGCATGTTGTATTATTGACTCAGATACTGGAAGCCGTGTTGTGGTTGTTGATAAAATACTTGGAAGTGGTGAGCAATTCTTGGTAAAGTTCTGACACAAAATGCAGTCTTCTCTCCATTTACATGGGAGTTACACTCCTGCAAAATTCAGTATATATTAAAATTGTGCAAAATGTTCTTTTAAAAAACACATAAAATGAGGTTAGGTGCTTGGCTTAGGTAAGAATACAGATTATTACCTGCATAAATTTCCAGTGGGGTGTTTGAAATTTGTATGGGACCGTATTTCCTTTATTGTAGGAAATTAGCTGATTTGTTCCTTGCCCACTAAATCCCAATGGCACTCCTCCCCCAGTGATTGTGACAATCAATCCCCCATATCCAATACATTTTCCAGCACGTCTCAGGGAGCACTGCCATCCTTGTTGAGAACTGTACCTAGTTCATCTTAACATAGAGCTGCCTCCCTCAGCCCCACTCTCTCAAATTCTATGAGAGCCCAGCACAGGCACTGGGGGATACAGCAAGCCACTTAGAAGGATTCCAAACTTGTATCATTGAATCATTCTTGTATTTACTTTTATCAGATTTTTTAAATGTCTTACCACCTTTCAAAAAGGATGTTTTGGTGAATTGCAAGGAGACATACTCATAGACAGGAAGAAAAAATCTGGTGAAAAATAAAAGGAAAACCGGCAGGCAGAATGAAGCTGGGATGAACCGAATACATAAAACACACACTCCCAGGGCTTGTGCACTTGCTGAAGGTGAGAAGTAACCTGGATTGCCAATTTAAAGAGGGACACTTGATCAGGCACATGATTCCATCGTTTATAAGATAAAAACAAATTGCTATCAAGATGAAAACATGGACTCTTGAGCCAGACTGCTTAGACTTGACTTGGCTTTACTCTCACAAGCTGTGGGACCTTGAGTAAATCACAGCATGCTTCAGTCCCCTTGTCTACGAACAGGATAGTAACAAAACCTATAATACCTAACATGTAGGTTTACTGGGAGGATTAAATAAGTTCATGTACAGAATGTGCTTAGAACGGTATACAATAGCTACTTCTAAGCACTACATAAGCATTTGCGGAATAAGCAAAAAAAGTTGCTCAGAGAAAACAGCTTTTCCTAGCTGTGTCTCTCACTGAGTGATGTGGGATTGAATTACCCACGTTGGAAGCTCAGATCAAACTTGACATTCATCAATTCCAACCTGCTGTGCTACAGTGCGGGAAACTGCAGCCTGCGAGCCAACTCACGCAGTTACATTAGTTGAGGATGCAGGTCCGCTGTCTCTTGTCTGCTGCTCTTCCCAATATATTATCCCTGGAGCTGACCTAGGGAGGGCAGTAGGGAAGTGGCCTATCACCTCTCCTACCCAGAGTGTCCACAGGTTCCAAAATCCTACCTTCTCCAACTGTCCTATTATGCCCCGAACTCCCATTTCTTCCTAAACACAGAGAGCAAAGTATAAAATAAATTAAGTGTAAGTGACCCATAAACTCAAATCCTCAAAGAATATACAAACTCAAAGTGGAGTTCCTTAAATAAATCTCTAACTTTGGGTAGGAGGGGGCATGGGTAGGGAAGGGATAAAGGTTTTAAATTTCAAATTTAAAATTAAATTGTCTGAACTGGCAAAGTTACTCAAGAGTCTCCAAGCCTTGTTTTCCTCTTCTATGACATGGGGATGATGATAATGGCTGCCTCATGGGTTGCTACGAAGATGAAATGAAATAACGTAAAGGGCTTAGCACCACACCTGGCAGAGTCAAGGCCGGTAAACGTTAACCACCATTGCTATTACTGTCATTTCAGGCATCAGCAGCCTGTCATGAAATGACACATGAAGGCCACATGCTATTGCGCCCCAGAAAGGTTTTACTTTTGTGTCTTCCTCCTCTACAAACCCAGTTGTCCAGTGGAGGGAAAGGGGATGTCTGAAGAAAAGGAACCTTTCAGCTCAGTCAGTCCAGGACCACACCCAAGAAGAGTGTGGATGTGGAGTTGAGCAATTTAACCACTCGCTCTAATATGTTCCTGAGCATGTTGTCTTCCCTCTCTGACCCTTAAACAAATACCTGTTCATTGCCTGGAATATAATACATGATCAGGCTTGCCATGATTTAACGTGCTGGTTACTAAGTAACTTTGAAATATTGCACAAGAGGTCCAGAAAGGCCATGAATTGGGGATGAACTTCTCAATGATAGAAGTTCAGAAAGACTGGCAGCAAGGGGCTTCGCAAAATCCACGCTTATAAACGTGCTTCCTCTTCCTTTTACAAGGAAAATGATGAAACCCTATAGTTCAGTCATAGTGAGAAATATTGAGAATCTATAATCAATAAATACAAAACATTAAAAAAGAAAACATTTAGATATAACATATGAAAGTCTTATCTCTATGCTGGAAAAAAAAATTCAATAACTTAATATCCAGTCCACTAAACTGTCATTGGACAGAAATAAAATATCTCGTTGTAGATTTTAATTTTCGAAGGGACTTTGACCTGTATGTGCATAGGTGGAAATAAACATCTTCACATTGCTGAGAGCTGCCGGCTCTCTGTGCACTGAGGTGTGGGCAGCCACCACTCTGTTCTCTGGGAAGCAAGGACAGGCAAGGAGTGCCCACCATGGGCCAGCTCTGCACCTTTAGTATTCCATTCTTCAGCCCCCCCTTGTTAGTGGGAACCATTTCCGCTCCTGCCCACTTGCCAGCCTATACCACAGGACTTTCTGCCCTCTTTAGCGGATTGGGAATTTAGCTCCTGCGCATCCTTCTATCTTTCCTTCACTTTTTCCCACAGCAGGGAATGACTTCTGTTCTTGGAGAGTTTGGAAAAGGGTCCTGAACAGTGGGCCCTGTTTTTTAGGCTGGCTGTGCACAGGATGGAGACATTTTTTCACTGCTTCTGCTTTCCTGTGGGAAGAACAGTTGGACCCCAGCCAGGGTCTAGAGGTTGATGTCTCTCTTCCTTCTCTCCAGACTTCATCCATATGAGGCAGGAGGCTGATTTCTGTGTGTCTGTACCGCAGACCCAATTCTCTCCATGTGCAGGTCCAGACTGGGTCAGGGCTGTGCCACATTGAAGGACATTTGGTTGCAGGTCCAGTTTAAGGGCTTCAACGCTACCACCAATTACACTAATATTCAGGTCTATCTGACTGTAAAGATGACGATTTTTCAATTGGGTCAGAACCAGAGAAGCTGCACTACACCAGAGAGCTAGAAGGGGCCTTGAAAATGATGCAGCTCAAGCCCCTTATTGTGCAGGTGAAAAGCTGAGGACTGTACGCCCCTCCTGCCTGTCCACCCTCCCAGATCCCACCCTAGGTACCGGCAGCACAATGAAGTGCATTGCCCGAAGCTGCTCCATCAATCACCCAGCCTGGCCCTACTGACTGAAGCCCCGCCCAAGCCCTGTGCTGCCAGAGGAGCCAGCCTTGCGTCTGACCTCACCGTGTCTTGGCTTTGTCTAGTAGACCCCTTGCCTCAGGTTGTTCTGTGCCTATTATTTTCACTCAGAAAGACCTGCAGCTTCCTTCCCTACCACTGCCCCCAGTGTTCCTTTCCTTTCACTATCACCAGTGTCTTGGGATATGTTCCTGTTCTGGATCATATAAGAGACTGGAACCTGCACACAGGTCTGCTGCCTTCCTGCCCAGAGCCTTTCTATCCACAGCAGGGTGGACACTTGCTGTGAATTACATGGCTGGACTTCTCTTAATATCAGACTCTAGTAAATAGAACCCTAGTTTTATCTCATCGTGTGATTCAGAGATGGTTGGTAGGGAAACCAATGGGGGTGTCATTAATTTGTAAATCCTGTAATTGCCCTAAATTAGTAGTGATTTGCACTTTTGCTTCAAAAGGACTTGGACTGAGCCAACTGGGAAGCGGGAGAGGATGGAAGAGCAATCGTGGGCTGCCCCCCACTGCAGAATGTCCACACTCCTTGTAGAGTGTTGGCTCTCACTGCTTTGCCGAAAAGCTACAGGGTTAAAGAGGGAACACTGTGGTGCCCTTATTGTGAGCCATGAAAGCTAGCAGGACAAAATAATGCTGTCCCTCTCTTATGAATTCAGGTGGTCATAGCCAACTGCTTGGAGGCAGCATTGGCCGTGATGGAGAGAGATAAAAGAACACATTCAGGGACTTTTTATTTTAAAAAGAATTCAGAATCCTAAATTGTAGTTTGCAGGGGGCTGCTAATTCCAAATTAAGAAAATCAAGCTATTTGGGAAGTCTCACCATCAGAGAAAACCAGGGTGGTCTAAGTGGTAGATTTGGAAGAGGGCCCAGTATCTTCCCTGCCAAGTCTTTTCTTAATCCACATCATTATTCAAAGGGTCACCCACACTCTGCTTGACCATTGCCAATGAGGAAGAACTCACTGCTCTCCAAAGCAGCCCATTTTGTTTTAAAACAGCCCTGATTGTTAGGAAATCTGCCTCATGTTGAACCAAAAAATGGGGTGTCAGATGGGGGGGCACTTTCCCTTGATGTAGTTGACTGGCTGAGCTCACAGAGGTTTGTTTTAAAAACATGCCTCCCCCTCTGTCAGAAGCCCGGCGGGGGGGACTATCCTGATAGTTGAGGAGTTTCACCTTCAGGCAGAGGAGAGACTCAGTAGCAAAAAATCAATTCCTTGATGTACTGTTTGATTAAGAATGAAGAAGACAGCTTCTTTCAGGGTCTTGCAATGTTTGTCTCGCGATACAAAACAAAATCAAAGTGCAGACCTTGTTGCCCAGGACAAATGTCACATAAAACTCTTCTTTACGCAATATGGTTTTGTGAATCATCACTATCAATGGAGGATGACCCAGTAATCCAGATGTAGCCAGCATGCTGAGTCCAGTGGGGTGGTTGTGCTCTCTTTTGGAAACACCCTAGTTCTGTGAATGCAGCTGAACATCACACCTGCTCTTGGCAGCTGTTCCCACTGGTGACTCTGTAGGACCCCTACAGTCAGCAAAACGCCCCAGGCGATTTCTCCTTCGTTGATGCAATATCACATGGCTCCCAACCTCAGCTCTGCTGGGACTGTGGGTGTCCAGGGCCCCTTCTGACTCCTTGCCTACTTTTGCTGTCAAGTTCATGAGTTCACCTTCAGCATTTTAAAATTCAGGATTGTAGGACTTGCAACCTCCTGCCTCTGGTTCTTTGGCACCTCTGCCGGTCTTTAAGATCCCAGAAAGTCATTGCCTGGAGATAGTTGATCTCATCTGCATGATTCCATTCTCTTCAGCTCTAATTTATCCAGACCAGCATGTTTAGTGAAGTTAAATGTCTAATCTACTCTTTATCGATGCCTATTTTCTCTTTTCCAATTCATTGGCAGAAAAGTTGGAGAAAAGGCAAGAGCCGAGAAGTTCTGCTCCTTTTATTAAAATTAAAAAAGTTTTTTTGACAGTTTCCCTTTTTGAAACATAATTGGTTATATATATTTGTGGCATACAGAATTGAATATCAATACATATGTACAATATGTGGTGATCAAATCAGAATAATTAGTATACCTATGTTTACAAAACATAATCAATTTTTGTGACCCTTAACTAATTTGTCACTAATTCCCCCTCCCCCTTTCCCACCTCTAATAACCAATTTCTGCTCTTTTTTTTGAAAGTTTGATGTATTACTGTGCTTCCTTCCTTCCTTCCTTCCTTCCTTCCTTCCTTCCTTCTTTTCTTTCTCTCTTTCTTTCATCTCTGACTTATGAGTAAGGACATGTGGTATTTCTGTGCCTGGCTTATTTCATTTGACATAATTTTCTCAAAGTTCATCTGTGTTGCTGCAAATGGTAGAATTTCACTCTTTGTTATGGCAGAATAGTATTCCATTGAGCATATATACCACATTTTCCTTATCCAGTCATCTGTTGATGGACATTTAGGTTCATTCCAATTCTTGGCTACTGTAAATAAAGCTGCAATAAACATGGGAGGGCAGATATCCCTCCAACATGAAAAAATAAACAAATGGGATTATATCAAACTAAAAAGCTTCTGCACAGCAAAAGAAACATTTAACAGAGGGAAAGGCAACCTACAGAATGGGAGAAAATATTTGCAAACTATGCATCCGACAAGGGACCGATATGCAGGATATACACAGAACTCAAAAAACTCAACAGTAAGAAAACAAGTAACCCAATTAAAAAATGGGCAAAGGAGCTAAGTAGGCATTTCTCAAAGGAAGATACACAAAGGCCAATAGACACATGAAAAAATGCTCAACGTCACTCAGCATTTCGGAAATGCAAATCAAAACCACATCGAGACATCATCTCACCCCAGTTAGACTGGCTATTATCAAAAAGATAGAGAATAACAAATTCTGGCAAGGATTCAGAGAAAGGGGAACCCTCCTACACTGTTTGTGGGACTGTAAATTGCACAGCCATTATGGAAAACAGTATGGAGGTTCCACAAACAACTACAGATAGAACTACCATACAATCCAGCAATCCCACCTCTGGGTATATACCCAAAGGAATGGAAATTTTTATGATTTATTTGTTGAAGCATCATAATTAGTTTACTGATGATATATTAGGCTTGTGAGAGATAACAGAATCTGGGAAGAAGACTTCTAGCTTGAGTGTTTATTTTTTGCATAGCCCTTTCACACTGTTTAGTACTGCTGGGTTTTGTGCTACTTGTTTTAACACAGAGTTCCAGGGTCTATAAAAATGGTCACGATTTGCTGAATTTTCATTTTCAGTCACTCTTATGGGAAGTCTAGTTTTATGTGCCACAAACTCAAAACCAAGGTTCATCTCATTGTAGAAAAAGAATCCAAGAGGAAATAAATGATCCCAAGTGGCAACTTTGCAAATTCCAACCTATGAAACTAAGGCAGAGACCACTGTTAGGAGGTCCCTGGCTCTCCAGAAAGTCCAAATCCCACATGAAAGGGGGATCCTGGTTTCCTCTCTGACCTCTGCTCAAGATTTACTCAAAAGTTAACTGCCATCTAAACCTGGGAAATAAACAAGGGTTGTATTTCTTGGAATGTGAGGGGTATTGGTAATGTAAGCCTTAGATTAAGGGAATGGAAACATGTTTGAACTAGGAAGTAGGGGTGGAAAGACAGGACTGGGTTCTGAGGTTGCATCTGTGGAAAACATATGAGTACTACACACCTAACATCAGATGAGTAGACAAAGGTATTTTTGTACAAAAGAGGAAAAAGGAAGGAATGCCCTCAGCTCTAAATAAGAAAGGGCATAAGATTGGTGTGAGGGTATGAGGGGTAGGAGAAGAGAAGAGATGGTAATATATAATCATTTTTCTACTGTTTTCTTTCAGAATAATGACCTTAAACTTAATATTGGTCACTGTACTCAAAGTTTTCATTTGGAAAACCAAGTCCATGGCTCTGAAATTCCAGAATTTCTTGGTGCGGAGTTGTGATTGGGAAGAATCACAGCTAAAAATGACTAATAGGGACTCCCATAGCAATGCTCTATCTGTGTGTGAAATGTAGAGACATCAATAATATATGCACTCTTGAATGGCTTATTAAAAGGCACTTAGAGCTATTCATGAAGAGATAAATAATAGTGGTCAGGAAGGGGGTCAGTGGTGAGTGCTCCTGGCAAGATGCTGAGTCTGGGTGGTGTGGGTGGCTGCAAGGTGAGCCTAAGGGAGCCCTGAAAGTGGGCCTGGAAGGTCATGCTCTCAGGATCCCTAAGTCTCTGTGTGGTCTCTGCAGCTTGACTGTACCAAAGGCAGGATAAAGACAGCATCTCTGGGCAAGAGGTGCAACACTAGGCCCAGTAGCCTCTGGGTTGGGACACCCCAAGGCAAGAGCTGGGAAAGTGACTGGATTTGACCCAAGAGGCAAACCAATCAAAACCCCATTCCAGATACTTGTCCCTTGGTGAACATAGGAACCTGCTGCTAGCTGTTCAACAGTGTCAGCCATTTCAGTGCAGGAAGCTCAGTGCTTCTCATGCACGTACCGGCTGCTGCCTACTCCCCACCAAGGGTCACATGCAAATGTGTGTGTGCACGTGTTTGTCACAAGGTGTGTGTGTGTGAGGCTACTGGCATTGAGTACCCAGGACCAGAGATGCCTAATGTCCTGCAATGCTGGGTCATTTCCTCACGATAAATACTAACGCCCTTATAGAACACTGTGCTTAGAACCCTCTCAAATGGCAAAAGGAGTAGATACGTGTTAAGTTGGTTTCATTAATTTATACTTTTAAATGATTGTATTCCAATGTTTACTGCTTTTAAATTTCAAAAACTATAAAATTTAGAAAATGCAGAATAGCATAAAGAAAATGATAAAAATAATCCTCAATCCCACTATTTACATATAAATAATTATTAATATGTTGGTGTTTATCCATCCATTCATTTATAAAAATGGGACAAAACTATATGTACTATATATACTATATTGTGAATAACCTTTATTTTCTTCAGTATATTTTCTTAAACACAATTTTTATTTATTTATTTATTTTGCATTTCTTTTTTATGTTTTTAAATTTTATTTTATTTTATTTTACCTCTCATAATACGTTGTACTTGATTTTCATGCCCCTTTACCCGTTCCTCTCTCCCCCTCCCCCATCATATCTGTTATACACAAATTTTTTTTTTTTTTTTTGTCTTTTTCCGTGTCCGGCAATGGATCGCAACCCTCAGTGTCGCCCCCGCACCGGACCGGGACCGGCAACGGGATCGCAACCCTCGGTGTTGCGCCCGCACCTCGCTCAGCCAGTGAGCGGGAACCGGTCTGTATGTGGGATCCGAACCCTCGGCAGGAGCACCACCACGCTCCCAAGTGGCGCACTGTAGCAGTGCGCCACCGGGCCGGCCCCTGTTCTACACAAATTTTAATTGCCACCTGATAGTCCCTCTATTGTTGAACAGCTAGATTTTTTTTTTTTTTTGCTATTAATACAATGTGGCAATTTATCTTTGCTTCAGGAAAGGTTTTTATTGTCCTTTATTTTTTTAATGTTATTATAATTTTTATTGGTGTTTATTGAACAAAAAGATGTTTGACAGCAAGGATAAGAGGGTGGATAGAGCTGGAGCAGTTTGGGGTCTACAGTCAGAAGCCTTTGCTTCAAGTCCCAAAGCTGCCACTTATATACTAACTATGTGGCCTTAAACCAGTCAGTCCAACCTCTCTGTGCCTCCGTTTCCTCAGCTGTAATATGAGAATAACAATGCTTACCTAGTAGTATAGCACAGGAATTAGCCGAGGAAATACACATGAAAGAACCTTTTAACTGTCACTCACTGTGGGAAAGATTTTTTTAAAAAGCGTTATGTATGTGCCATTTATTGTGAGCCTCTCATATGCCAGGCATTTTCCTGCGGTTCACATACTTTATCTCATTTAGTCATGGCAAACCTATGAGGCAGGCACTATTTTATTACCCACGTGCTACACCAGAGGAAAGTGAGACAGGTGCATAATCTACCCAGTCAGGGGCACACATGAAAGTGGCAGAACAGGGACTTGGAGCAGGTCTGCCAGGCTCGGAGGTGAATGGAGTGTGCAAGACGATGCACCCCACGGTCCGGTGGAGGGCTGGCTCTAGAGCCGGGGCCACCCTGCAGACCCAGCCCCCTGGGAGACCAACAGCATAATTGTGTGGAGACAATCCTGAGGACAAAAAGGTCCTGCCAGGTTCCTCACAGCCTAGCTTCAAAGGGGACTTTATCAATCTTTGAAAATGGGTGCCACTGTCCTTACATGTGCATGTACATTTCAAAGCTCTTTCCTGTCCATTCTCTCATTTGGTCCTGACAATGGCTCTGTGGTGTGGGGGAGGCAGGGATCTCACAGGACAGCAGTGGATTGTCAAACATCACACTATACAGCCAAGCGTCCCTTAAAAACAGGGATGTGTCCTGAGAAATGCTTTGTAGGCCATTTCGTCTGTGTGGGAGCATCATAGAGGGCACCTACGCATACCTAGACGGAACAGCCTACTCCTCACCTGGGCTATATGGTACAGCCGCTGTAATCTCATGGGGCCACAGCGGTATATACGTTCCCTCTTGACTGGAACGTTATGCGGCATATGACTGTATATTAGGACAGAGAAAACTGGCCCTCTGGAGGCTAGTCCCACATCATTTGAAATGGGCATGTTCCCAGCTTATTGGAAAAATATCTGGTATTTTAAGTAAAAAAGACCTGGCCTTGAGTCCTGGCTTTTCCGCTTCACCGTTGTGCAGCTTTGGCTAACTCACATTGCTTCTCAGATTCTGTTTCTTCGTCTTTTAAAAGGATCATAAACAGGGATAATACAAAATGCTTATGTCCCAGGATTGTCTTGAGGACCAAATAAGGTCATGAGGAATACTAAAAATGCCCACCACAGTCTCCCTCCCTCCTCTGAGGCAGGGTACCCACTTCTACCACGCAGCCCTTGATGTCACATTATCTACATGGGATTTCCCCTCCTCTTTTCCACTATAGTTGACTGGACTGAGGTGGGCGATTAACTCCAAGAGTAGTTAGCTGCCCTCAGAGAAATCCATCAAATGCTGAACTCAATCACCCGGATTCTTCCTCTTCTTGAGATTTTATTTTTTCACTGAGAACTGAATTTTTAATTTTATTTCATTTTTATTAATATAAAGTTAAATAGCCACATAGAGCTGATGGCTACCATATTGTTAAGTTCAAGGCTGTAGGTTTGTTCTCTCGAGAAGGTAAAACAGAAGTCAAAAAGCTGAAAAAAATATGGGAGATTTTCTTATCGTGGGGAAAATTAGCACACCTAAGACACTGTGGATTCAGAGAAAGGCAAAAAAAAAAAAAAAAAAAAGTGAAGGAAAGAAATGGTAGTGCCTGGAGGTATCCAAGCACTGACTGAGAGGTAGCAGTGATTGTGAAGGCCAGATCATTTCTGTCCTGAACATCTCCACCGAAAGCCCCATGTTAGCAGAATTCCATAGGGAGGTATCAAAGAGTAGTTCTGGCACTATGGAGAACTAAATATTATGAAGTGACTACTGATATAAAACAAATAAAAGTACACTTTTTTTTTTTTTTTTCTGACCAGTAAGGGGATCGCAACCCTCAGCACAGTGTGGTCCGCACCACGCTCAGCCAGTGAGCGCACCGGCCATCCCTGTATAGGAACCGAACCCGCGGCCTCGGTGCTACCAGCGCTGCACTCGCCCGAGTGAGCCAGGGGGCCGGCCCTAAAAATACACTTTTAATTTTATTCCTGAACTTGACAGAAGTCATGTACTCTTCCACTACTGCCCTCAGCCCCTACCAAAGACCCGAACATGCAGCAGTTAAGTGATAAGTATGGGGAAAGGCAGGGTTGCCCTACTGCCAAATGCTGATATTAAAACTGCAGTCGAAGGCTGAGTAATGAGATAGATTAAGCCTGGGATCCTAGGAGGGGGCCACAGGTTTTATAGATAGGTAGCACACTCTGGCTCTCAGCAAAAACAAATGCAATTCCTCTCCAGAGCAAAGCTCCCTCAGTTTGAGATTTTAGGATTTCCATAGATTTAGATCAATACAGATGAGCTCTCAATAAAATATAACATCAAACACACAAGAAAGCAACCACTACCAGCAAGAAGCAGAAGAAATACAATACACCAGATTTAGAACTTCAAATATTAGAATAATCATATTTAGAATGTGAAATAATTATGTATGAAATCCATAAAGAAATAGAATATGAAGTCACAGATATAAACACGCCATGGTAGACTATCAAAAACGAAATGATAGAATTTAAAAAGACTTAAATATAACTTTTATGAATGAAAAATATTGAAATAAAACTTAGTGGATGGGTTAAACATCAGAAGAGGCAATTAGTAAAGTGGAAAATAAAGTTGAAGAAATTAAACAGAACATAGCCCAGGGAAAGAAGATGATAAAAAAGAAAAAAAGGGTTAGTAAATAATGATTATAGGTTCCAAGTAAAGATAAAGATAAAACACATACATCTAATTTTTCTCCCTTCCCCAAACTCATTAACATAGTAAAGGGATTTTTAAAAATTATGTAAATGTGCGTGTGGACGGAGTATGAGAAGAGAAAACAGCAACAAACTTCTGGAAAAGGGAAGGCAGGTGAACAACTGACAACTTACTTATGAGAACTAAGAAAGCCAAGTGCTAAAGCGATGGTGGGGAAATGTCTGAATCAACCCACTGCGATGGTAAAACAGCACGAAGAAAGTAAAAGGAAGAACATAATACAGTAAAGAGCACACATTAGTACAATAGGAATTAAAGATGAAATAGAAAGGAACTTCAAAACCAAAAATTCTTTGAATAGCCTATCAAAAATGGATTAATCCCTAGTAAAACTGGATTAATCCATAGTAAAACTAAGAGAGAAGATAATATGTACGAGAAAAGGAACAAATCTATACAGATAGGCAACAGTTTTAAATTTAAATTCTAAATTAAATTTTAAAAATATTTTAAGTATAAGAAAGATAGTAATAGAATAATCTAAATTACTTTATGCCTGTACATCAGAAGAAATTTTAAAGGTTACTAGAAAAATATTATTCATAAAAGTAACTGAAGAAATAGAAAATCTGCCTTGAAGAGGCTTTAATCATTAAATAAATTAAAACAGTAGTCCAAAATTTTCTGCAAAGAAAATAAAAGGCTCAGGTGGTTTTATTGACATATGATATCATTTAATAGAAGAGCAAATGTCCAAGAAGAGCAAAGACACTTTGAAGACAAACAGAGTGAAGAAATTTGCTTTTCTGAATTGCAAAACTTACTAAAATCTAAAGTCATGAAAACAGTATGGATTTGATGTTGGGATAGCCAAATTGGCCAGTGAAAGAGCAGGGAGCCCAGAAAAGACCTCCATATATATTGTTACTAGATGAAGGAAGTGATGTATAGATCAGAGGTAGACCGTTCAATAAATGGTGCTGAGATCACTGGTTCCCCATATAGGAAACAAAAGAAGCTCTTTATTCTCTTATATTCAAAAAATAATTTCTGATGGATTAAAATCTTAAATATGGAAGGCAAATCTTTAAAACTTTCAGAAGAAATTTAGAATAATTTTATAACTCCAAGTTTATTAAAGGGATATCTTTAAAAAGACACAAAAAATACCAACTAAAGAAAAAAATATTGATAAATCAACTACATCCATCAATATCATCAGAAGACACCATAAAAAGAGTGTCTTTTTACTTAGACACACTGAGATGCTGCTGCACATGTGCATCAGGAGACACATAAAAGGACATGAAAATGAATGAAGTACAGCTGTGCACAAACCTGGACGAATCTCGCTAACGTAATGTTGAATTTTAGAAGTGCAGATCATATAAAGTCTGATCTTTTCCTAATGTTCAAAGCAAGCAAGGTGAAACAATACATTGTTTTAACATTCATAAATATGTGATAAAATATAAAAATAAGGCAAAGGAACAGTAAACAACCACGTGAGAGAAAGTGATGACCCGGAGCAGCCAACAGTGTGGCGCAGGGGAAGAGTGCACAGGCAAGGGAAAGGCCACTGGTAATATTTTAATTTTTACGCTGTTGGTGGGTTTTTATTTAGATATGCATTACATATATGCTTTGAATTATCAAATATTTCCTAATAAAAACTTCAAAAAATACTAGAGGAATAATCAGAATAAGAATTATTTATCGGTTTTTATCTGTCATTAGCTACTAATCCAAGGGGCTCAGGAATCTGTCAAAGGGCTCCTTCTGAGTTATATTCTAGAAATCCCAGTGCGAGACTTTGAAGCCTGGAGACTGGCTGTGAGCCACATACCTCCAGGGTAGCACTGGCTCCAGAAAGAGGTGAGAGGAAGACCCCCAGCACCCAGCACCTGGGTCAGAGGCTCCTCAGAGCGGCAGTGCTGCCTGCCCACCAGTGGCCCTGCCTGGCTTCCTCCATGAGGCCCGTGTACCCTATTTGCTGTAAGCAGAGGAGGTTCAACTCAGCAATTATCAGGGATGCAAACAAAGTGGTGAGTCACTACTTAGCCTGAGAAGGTCGTGTGTGGGATGTGGGTCCAGTCTTGTGGGGAGTGACGGCACAGCAGGAGCAAATGGACCTTCGAAGTCAGGGCCTCCAACGGCCCCATTTCTTGGTGCTCATGGGCCATCGCCCTGAAAGGCCAGACAGGGGCTTATAGACAAGTCAGTGAACTGATCATCCTTCCCTTTCTCTTTATCTGTTTGGTTTTTGCTATAGTCTGAATGTTTGTGTCCCCCCAAATTTATTTGATGAAACCCCAATCCCTAATGTGACAGTATTTGGAGGTGAGGACTTTAGGAGGTGATTAGGTCATAAAGGTGGAGCCCTCTTGATAGGATTAATGTCCTTATAAGAAGAGACATCGGAGAGCTCCCCCCCGCCCCTCTCCCTCCCCCCCCCATCACGTGACGAAACCAGGAAGAGGACCCTCACCAGACAGGAGACCCGTTGGTACCTTGATCTTGGACTTCCAGCCTCCAGAACTGCAAGAAATAAATATCTGTGGTTTAGGCCTGCAGTCTATGGTGTTCTTGTTATAGTAGTCTGAACTAAGGCAGTTTTTTTATGAGCATTTGGGGACTATAGATGAACTTCGATCACTTGGTTCCAGTATATTCTGTGTTCTCAATTCAGAAACCTAGAGAATGATTAAGGCAGGGGGAAGCAAGACCACTCTGTGTGAGGGGAGAAACTGGAGAAAACTGGTAAGGAGTGAAACCTGGGTGCTAGTTCTTGCTTTTTGCCTTGGCTTTTCTTCCCCTGGACAAGCCACAGGGCCTGTTTTCTCTTCTATAAAGAGAGAGCTCAGTTGTGCTCATTCAGAGGTTATTCAGCCCTCCTGCGGGGACATTTGAACATGGAGGGGGAGTTTTTTGGTTGTCACAATGACTGGGGGACCCTGCTGGCCTTTAGTGGCAGAGACCAAGGGGGCTAAACGTCCTTCAATGTGTGAGACAGTTGCACCCCAAATGCCAGTGTTGCCCCTACTGAGAAACGTGCCTCTAACAGTCTTTTGAGAGGGCCCTCTACATGTCTCTGTGTACATGTTATGTTCAGTGCCGGGCTGGGAAAAATTTGGGAGACTTTATGAAGCATGCAGATCTCTACCCAAGTACCTCAGGACAGACGGCTGCCGGTCCTAACGTTAGGATCTCTAGGGCTGCAGGTGCTCTGTTCTCACATTTTGCTTGGGAGCTGAGTTGGCCTTTGATTGAATTCAGTTGAAGTGGACAATCACAAAGGATTTGTTCCCTTGTTCTGACAGCCAGCAGGAGCAGAAAACTGGTTTGTTCTGGTTCTGTTGTCAGGATAGCTGTGCATGCAGGACTCTGCCATCCTGTGCAAAGCTGAGCAGTGCCCTCTTCAGGACACTCTGGGAATGTAACAACCGGCTGCTCTGACAAAATGCCTTGGCCACAAGGAGAAAACATACTCTGGCTGTGATTTGAGCAGATAGGGCCAGTACCAGCCCGTGCAGGTGTCTTTATGAACACTGGACAGAGGAGTGTCTCTGGGAGAA
Source organism: Galeopterus variegatus (assembly GCF_000696425.1). Taxonomy (NCBI): domain Eukaryota; kingdom Metazoa; phylum Chordata; class Mammalia; order Dermoptera; family Cynocephalidae; genus Galeopterus; species Galeopterus variegatus. The sequence continues at coordinate 5,959 of NW_007740377.1, read as the reverse complement.
GGCAGCCCCACGCCAGGGCACATGGCTTGATGAGAGGGGTGAGAACCGTATTTCAGATCTTACTTTCTCTCTTGGCCAGGAGCTCTTGTGCAACCCATGAGCTGTACAATTGTACCAAGTGGCTAGACCCACTAACTCTCTACCAGTTCAGCCACCCACTCTTGGCTTCATTCAGGAGCCTGCCTCCCCATGGCTGCCTGAACCCTCCCAGCCTCTAGTTCTAAAGGATGGGTCCAGGTGTCCAGCCCCGCTGGGCTGGCTTTGAAGGCTTTCTACATTCTGGTTCCAATTTGCTTTTGTATCCACGTGCCCTGGCTACTCTAGTAATTAATTGCCTCCCAAATAATGCTGGTGAAATTTCATCTCCACACTCTCTCATACTCTTTCCTTATCCTCGCCTTTTATCCAACGACTTCAGGGCTTGGCTTATTTCGGCTCCTCTGGGAAGTCTTCTCAGATTGCCCCAGGCCAGGAAGCCCTGAAAGGAATCACTGTGCCTCCTGCTGGCCACTGACTGCACAGTTCGTGTACTGGACACCTGAGTCCCGAAGAAGATTATAAGTTCCTTGAAGGTACGAACTTAATTTGAGGAGACTTAGCCCCCGTACTCTCCCTACTTAAGAATCATGCTAAGCAGTAACCATGGTATCAAGTAGCTTCTCTCCCGTTCTCTTGGATCAAAACTGTTAAAGAGCAAGGAGTTCAGCTCCCTGCCTAGATCAGCAATGGGAGCATCAGGACAAGGTAGAGGCCAAATCCGTGAACCTCACTTAGTTATTTGCCTGTGAACTTGGCCTGGAATGCTTTGGCCCCATCTTAAAGAAGTTCTTCATCCTAGGGACGCTTGTCAGATGCCTGTGGCCCACACCCCTGAGTTCACGGCAGGAAGCTCACTCTCTTCATCCGTCACTCTGAGACCCCATCAGCTGAAGCTCTGGGCTCACATTCTGAGCATCTAGTGCACCATGACTGTAAAACCACCCATGTTCTTACAGGTAGAGGCTTTACACATAAGTTGCTTAAGTCAGATTTATGAGTTTAAGAGATGCTTTGGGTGGTTTTTAAAATCTTTGATGAGTTGCAGAAGTCCTGGACTCAAAGCCACCAGAGCAAATGTTTCAGAAAACGCCTGGAAAAGGGCATCTTTGCTAAATTTCCCTGGATGCACTCCTTCCCCAGGTAATTACTGAGCCCCTCTGTAATTGGCACAGTTCTAGGTTCTGGACATATAACTGGGAACAAAACAGACAGAAATCCTGCCTTCATGAACGTCTGCCTCCAGCTGATTGCCCACTCCACTTTTCATATGATCCAAGCACTTTGGCAGGTATTATGACTCTGATGGGGAAGTCATGCGGACTTCTGGGATAGGAAGCACAGCAGACACACCTTTCAGAAATATCTCCTCAAACATCACTGTTCAGTGTGGTCTGTGGACCAGCAGCATCAACATCACATGGGAGCGTGGTGGAAATGCAGGATCTCAGGATCATCCCAAGGACTTCTGAATCAGAAACCACCTTTCAGAAACTGCATTTTAATAAAATCCCCAGGTGAACCATGTGCAGGTGAAGGTTTAAAAAGCACTGCAGCAGAACACCAAGTCCCATGGGCTGTCCTGCAAGTAAAAGGGGGCAGAATGATCAAATGCTCTTGAGGAACAGCACACCCTGTGCCTACCTTGCAGGTTCAGAAAGCTGAGACATCCTCTGTACTTGTCCATTTCTGTTGCTTATAATAAAATACATGGAACTGGGCATTTTATAAAGAAAGCAAAATTTATTGATTACAGTTACAGAGGTTAGGAAGTCCAAAGTCCAGGGAACACATCTGGTGAGGGTCTTGGTGGTGGCGACAGTGACCCAGGGGTCTCACAGGGCAGAAAATGGCAGAACAGAGAGAACCAGACTCTTTGTGTTCTCCTTTTAAAGCCTCAAAACTACCCCCTGACCACCATTCTTAATGCATTCACTACAGCATGGTCCTATACTTGAATCACCTCTTCAAGGCCCCACCTTTCAATTACCATAGTAGGATTTCCCACCCTCAACAGTTACAGTGGGGATTAAGCCACAGTGGGGGCAGGAGGGGAGGTTTCCAATCTACAGCATCCTCAGAGAAGAAACTTGCTTAAAAACCCAGTGCTCCTCAAACTTACTTGATGGTCCAACAATGACCCAACAACTGTTTTCACTCAATGGAATTCGCATCCTGTGAGACCCACCTTGGGAGAACCTGCAGTGGATCCTCTGGCATTCACATAATCAACTTTCTTGGTTTCAGTTATTCCAGGTGGGGTGAGCTCTAGGTTGCTAACTGGCAGTTTGTGAAGCCACGAATTTGAACCAAGCTCACTGCTGGGCTGGGGCTCCAGGCAAAGGTCTCAGCTGAGGGTGGGGAGAGGGTGGGAGGGCTGGAAGGAGAGAGGGGCCCAGAGACCGCTCCTTCATGTCACTGGGTTGGTCTCTGCTTAGGACTGAGTGTGTGGCAATGCTCGTGGGGTAATAAAATCACCGAATACCAAAGAAACCTGGCCACCATCTGTGAGATAGGTTTTCATTACAATGTAAACTGCTGGTTAACTTGTGGTGTGAGGATGCACACGAAAAACACTGGATTCTAGAGGAAATGTGTCATTTGGAGAAATTCAGGAGCCAATATAAGCATTCCTTATTTGTCATTTGGGGAATGTGAGAAAGTCAGGGGCTGTATATACATCACAGGTGTCAAGGATCTATGATGATGACAGTGAAAATTATGATAGCAAACATTTTTTGAGTTTATTACATGCCAAGCACTGTCCTAACTCCCGTATTCTTACAATAATGCTCAGATAAGCAGATGAGAAAACTGAGGCACAGGGCTTGTTCCTTGCTTTAATCCCTTTCGTGCTGAATGTGACTTCTGAGACCGACGAGACAGGCACCTGGTGCAGAGCAAACCAGCCGGATGATGGAGTGGTCCCAAGGCTGAAAGGCTTGCCCAGAGCCCCAGCCCAACAGTGAGCATGATTCAAATTTGTGGCTTTAGCAAAACTGCCAATTATCATGCTTATGAGTTAATTCCTTCTGGAATAGTATAAAGCAAGAACATTGAATCTCCTTTGGGAGGATGTCCATCCTGTCCCCAATTTGGGGGTGCCACTTCAGGTATGGGGTAGCCCTAAGCAGGCAGGTGCAGGCTAGAGTGAAGCCAATGGTGGGCCTGGGCCTGGGAGGGGGCACCTGGTTTGTTTTGGGGCAGTTGTAGAAGGCAGGCATGGTGCTGGACTGCGGATAGGACTAAACTTACACCTGGAAGGCCTGGGCTCTAGTCCCAGCTGTGGTCTACACCGGCTGTGTGGCCTCTGACGGGCCTCTTCCTCTGGGTCTCAGACCCTTCTCTTAAGTATTCACAATAATGACACCCCACCATTGTCATAAGGCTGCTGAGGGCTTCTCACTGCAGCATGACAGTCTGGCACCTTGGGTTTCAACTTACTGCTTATCAAGAGGTCCTTTCTGGGGCTCCCTTTGGGTTATGGCTGCTCCAGACTGGCAAATCCAGATCACGTGAGAGCTGGTCTAACCAACGCTTTCTCAGGGACACACAGAAGGTGTGCTGCTTCCAGATCATACCAACACACACGCCAGAGCCCAGTGATGAGGCTGGAAGCCTCAGGGAGAAATTGCCCCCGCTTCCTGGGACGACACTTAGGGCTCTGGCATTCCTCACTAGCAGTCCCAGGGCCCAGAGGTGGTTCATTCAGTTTATGTTTCCCTTACTTTGGGACATAGTATAGGGTAGTGGTAATGGAGTCAAGACAGGCACAGCCCTGAGTGCCAGCTGTGTGATCCAGGGCAAATGACTTAACCTCTCTGAGCTTCAGCATGCTCATCTGTGAGTGGTGAATAAAAGCACCTATGTCGTGGGGCTGGTGTGCGGTGCTGGCACATAATCAGTGCTTCATGAAGAGTAATTATTACTATTGTTATTTGGACATTGGTTACAAGAGAGGATTCTGGGCTATAACCTACCAGAATACTTTCTAAATGTGCCTTTTAAAAGCAACAAATTTCTGAAAGCATTTTTAAAAACTGAAATTTTAAATGTCCTCTCCTTATCAAGCTAATATTTTTGTATGAGGTTGGGCACACGATCTTTAAAAACTGAACAGATAGGAATCAAGGGCTTCTAAAAAGTTCCGAGGACTCCCCCCTCCTCCTGCATCCTGCTACTCTTCCGCCCTCTCCCTCCGGCAGCCATCGCTGGCATTTTAGTATGGCCCTCACTGGAGACAGGCAGATTCTCCACCTCCCTGTCACCCTCTGCCAGCTCTCCCCTGGAGCTGAACTGAAGGCCTCTTACTATGGTTCGTCCCTTTGCCCAGGGCTCTCCTCCAAACAGGGGAGTACCTTCAGTTTCATCATTAACTTCCAGGTTGCCCTCTACCCATTAATGCTGAGTTGGAGAAGCAGGGATCACAAGGACCTCAAGACAGAGACCTGC
>NW_007740377.1:0-286 GCF_000696425.1 Galeopterus variegatus | reverse complement strand
TTCCTGGGACGACACTTAGGGCTCTGGCATTCCTCACTAGCAGTCCCAGGGCCCAGAGGTGATTCATTCAATTTATGTTTCCCTTACTTTGGGACATAGTATAGGGTAGTGGTAATGGAGTCAGACAGGCACAGCCCTGAGTGCCAGCTGTGTGATCCAGGGCAAATGACTTAACCTCTCTGAGCTTCAGCGTGCTCATCTGTGAGTGGTGAATAAAAGCACCTATGTCGGGCCGGCCCGGTGGCGCACTGCGCTAGTGCGCCGCTTGGGAAGTGCGGAGGCGCTC
>NW_007740376.1:30091-30490 GCF_000696425.1 Galeopterus variegatus | reverse complement strand
ACAAGGAACAAAAAAGAGGACAACCACTGTGAGGTGAGAGCTGCAGGTGGACAGGGCTTTGTGCCTCCCTTCCTGACTGTAAGTTTGAAGGGACCTTAGGATGACACCATAGGAGATTATTAGAAGGACAAAGACAACGAGACAGATTGCTCCACCATTGGCCACCACAGTGAGGCCAATCATGGAGGTGTCAGTGCATGCAAGTTCTAATAATGGATACATGTCACAGCCGAAGTTCTCAATGACATTGGGGCCACAGAAAGGGAGATTGTACACAAAGACAAGTTGAACTGTGGAGTGAACTAACCCTCCAACCCAGGTCACCACCAACAGCAGGGTGCACACCTGTCGACTCATGATGGTCAAGTAGTGCAGTGGCTTACAGATGGCCACATAGCG
>NW_007740376.1:27061-29349 GCF_000696425.1 Galeopterus variegatus | reverse complement strand
GCCTCCATTTCTTCATTTTTAGAATGGAGTTACCAATATTGCTTACCTCTTAGGGTTGTTGTTTTATTACAACAATGTAAAGTGCCTAAAACATTGCCAGACACCTGGCAAAAGGCTGAATATCTGAATGCTAATGAAGATATTATCAGTGTTCTGTAATACTTCACTGTTAACATTGGATCAGAACAAATCATCTGAATCTTTGTCAACCTCATGAGAATCATAGACATAGTCCAGGATAAAAATAAACAGTATACCTATAATTCACAGACCCCTTTCTGTGCTTAGTATAAAATTATGTGTCCTAGGAATTATCTATTTTATTATATGTAAGTAGTAATATTTACTTATGATGAAATTTATTTTGATGAGAAGAAAGCAGAATAATAGAAAAGAAGTTGAGTCCATATCAGAGAGGAAGCTAAATAGTAGAAATGATAGAAAGAAAAATCAAATCAGGAAACAGATAATGTATGGTTTAATAAATGAATATACACAAGTGAGAAGAATATTAATGCAATAATTCAGTGAAGCTAGGATTCTTTATAAAATCTTCTCCAAAAAGATTTCTTTTAGTTTGAAGGTACTGTAAGCCCAACTTCCTGAAGGTCCATGAAGTGTGCCCTCAGGATGCTTCTCACGGAGCAGTAACAAATAAATACAGAGAACATCTTAATAATGAAAAAAAAATTTAACTTTTTAAAAAATGCTTTCTTAAAGTCTGTAGATCTGATGGTTAAAGATAAACTCGAACAACAGAGAAGAATGAGACAAGTACAGATAAAAACCCAATTTTCTGATTAGTCTCTACTGAGGAAAATTGCAAAATTACTAAACCCCAAATGTAGACAAGATGATTACATTCACTTAGATTTGGCAGCAGGAGAGCACATTTGCAGAAGAGTTTGAGTTTTCATAGCCATGTAGCTGTGATGATCCAGCTACATGGCTCTTTCAGATTGCTGCTTGCAGCTTATTCAAGAGATCTGTCATATTGAAGCTATAGATGGGAAAAGACAAACCTATTGAAGAGTATAAGAGGATAAGGAATAGTCAATATCTAATTCTCTTTTCTCTTTTCCACACCTTACATTCTGCAAGGTTTACTGCCTTTACTATCTTTAATCATCAATGATACATTTTACCAGGTTAAAGTGTATCCTCTAATGGGAATTTTAATTCTTTACTGGGAAAAAATAAAGTATGTAAACTATCCTCCATAGTTTACATCTTCAAAGATGTGATACCATTANTGACTGGTATGAAAAATAATTTAACACATGTTGAGTAACCACAATATTTCTACAAAAAGACAAATTTCTACAGATCCATTCCTCTGGGACAATGATTCAACAACCTTTGCCATAAAGCTTCTAGAAGGAAATTATAATATGTTAATCTAATACAATTAAGCAGTGATTTAAAGTGAATGGTAAAAATCTGCCTTTTTTTTTTTTTTTTTAAACACAGACACCAGTTGATTCTTTAACACAATTAGTTATTTCCAGACCATTGGTCTCATGATAAATATTAAGACCTATACTACTGATATATAGAATTTATTAAGCTTTTCACATGTAATAGAGCATAGTTTCAGTTGCATCCAAAGTGCTAACAAAAGCTCTAAGAATCAAGAACGGCAGCATGTTATTTTATAACAACACTAGTGGCTTTTCAAATTTGGTTTTCATAAGATAATTTATCCTGAAGTAAATCTATTCTTGCTTTTAAAAAATGCTTTAGGTCACTCCAAGCTAGGCAATCAACATTTGGCATAAACAATAAAAAGCACAACTTGATAAATAACAAATACAGCCTTGTAGGCCACAAACATACACAGCATAAGGAAAAGGTGGTGGCAATGAGTAACTAGTTATAATTAAGAGAGTACCTTAGCCTCTACACAGATATATCCACAGGCTTTGATTCATTCAGCCCCAACACTCAGCTTTCAATGTAGGGGCAATGTCTACAGTATCACTTTATAATTTCTAACACACTGAAAACAAGTAGAAAATGATGAGTTGATTTTTATTAATGCATTACATCCTCAAGAGTTATCACCAACCCCTTAGTATAAAAAATTTTCAAGTTATATTAGTCATATAACTTTGTGTGCTTACTTTAAATGGTGCTAAATGGACTATCTGAGGACAGAAATGTTTCCCTTATATGATTGATTTTAGCATTTTTACAGCTATCTAGACCTACAAAACTTTCAGGCTTTTGAATTGGAACACTGATGAAAGTGCTCACATTTCAACCTACTGATAATACAATCTACTTGA
>NW_007740376.1:24171-26201 GCF_000696425.1 Galeopterus variegatus | reverse complement strand
TAACTTAAATATAATATAAGGTAATATAAGGTAATATAAGGTAATTGAATATTCTCACCGGCTGAGAAAATTTCTTCGTAGAAAAACAACAATGCTTTATTTGTATGACTATGTAAAAAGTGACCTAAATAGTGAAAATTGATCTGGCCAGGCCCATTATTTAGCAGCACAAGTAAATGAACAGAAAACAAAACAACACTAAAATTACTAATGTGAATTTTTCTCATCTCAATTATGGTGAAGCAATCAAAAAGTCCTTTACTTTGAGAATTTTTTAAAACATTCCTGTGCCTAGCTATGAAGCTCTGCTCCTAACAAGTCCAATGGAAAAGTCAATGATGGAGCTTTCTCACAGGTAGATGCAGAACTCTTCAGTCTTTCAGTCATTCAAATAGCATAACCTTAAGACCACGTTTTGTCATAAAAAGAATATTCCTATCTCTCCCCAATGTAAACTCAGGAAATTGAGAGCTTCCACAAGTTTCTACAGGCAATGATAGATATAACAAGAAAACATCACACCCAGAGGACTAGATACCAATTAAAGACATACTCCAGCTTGGGCAGAAATTTGAGTTTTCAGAAACCTCTTGGGTCATTCTATCTGTGCGATAACTCTTCAATTTTATGTGTAGACAGAGTCTGTGACTTTTTACATCATCACTCTTTTATGTGAAAGAGACTGTAAGATCATTATACATTAGTTTATTAGTATATTTGGAACAAATTCAAATGAAACAATCTTTCGTGAACAGTTTTCTGCCCTAGAACAATCCCTCGAGAAAAAATGACTTGGGTCTTGCCAGGAAAGAGTAGCTAAATGCCAAGTAATGTGAAAAGCCTATACTGTGAAAAGAAGCATTCTAAAGTAAATTAATACATTATGAGTTTGACATTATATAATATTTATGTAAGGCAAATAATATTTAAGCTAGAATGAAAGGGGAAGCAACCACACCCCTTGCAAATGAGGGCGTTATTCTGGCTGTTAGAGAGTCTCTGCCCAATATGCAGAAATCCTTGGAGCTGGGAGATCATCGATGTTCTGATTTTTGAATAGATTGGTAATTATAGTTCTGCTGTTTTAGGTTGAAGTGGAGGCTTTTAATCAAGGCCTGAATGTGGGTCACATGTAAGCATAATGATTGTTAGTCCATTAATTCAACCACATAATTTTAGTCCAATATCAATTCAGTAACAGTTTCTACAAGGAAGAAATTCTGGTTTTCTACCAAGGGAACAGTGTCTAAGGGCTTCTCCTGTTAGTTACTTAACTTGACTTGCCATCGGCTCCATTAAGCATCTTTATCTCATCAGTATGTGTTTAGTTAAATACTGAATCTTCTGTCATATGTGCCTTAAATGAAGAGTCATATAAATGCTTATCTGAATCAGCGAATGGGTTTTATTGTGTAATGAGAGCCACTAAAATTGGCAGCTAGCCAGCCAACCCAGCAGTTTTCAATTTATCTAATAAGCAGATTAAGTCCAACAAACTGTCAAATAATATGTGTTACTTCTAGGATTTAAACAGTAGGTCTAAGCACTGTGCCTCTCTTATTCGTAAGTGGTAAAAATGCATAAACGTCTTTAATTCAGAACTACTTGATGTGATCAAAGCTACTGTTGATTAAATTATAACTCCAAGACGCAGAACTAATATATGCATAAGGCATAATTCTCTATGTCCCTTCCAGCTGAGTTTAAAGAACTACTAATCCTTTCTGCTTACATGAATGAGGCAAACACATTTGCTAGATCAGATGATGCCTACACAACAGCCAAGAATACAAATTTATTGCTTTCATTAAAAAATACACTGAAAATGTTAACTAATGAAGATGTTGCCTCAAAGTATACCACAGCCTACAGGAAATCTCTATAATCCATACATATTGCCAAACTAGAGAGCTAGAGACATAATATATATTTATCTTCTATAAAAGCAAAAATGTCTTATTTTGCATCAAATCTCCAAATAAGAATTTTAAAAGACCTAGAAAAATCTGAAATTCATTTGCTTGAAAGCA
>NW_007740376.1:21198-23736 GCF_000696425.1 Galeopterus variegatus | reverse complement strand
CATCAAATCTCCAAATGAGAATTTTAAAAGACCTAGAAAAATCTAAAATTCATGTGCTTGAAAGCATTAAAAAACTGACAAGGAATGACATGATTTGGGGGCTAATATTTTGAAAAAAAATGCCTGAGAGCTAAATCCTGCGTTTGGGGTCTCTTTTCTCTGAAGGTATGGAATAATTGTTAAAGCCACAAATGAAAGATTGAAAAGCTGTGTGAAACTTTCTATAGATGCTTTACCTTGAAGGACAGCAAATGGCATTGAAGGTTTACCACAAAGAAGAGTCCCTCATAAACAACCAGGCTTTTATTTGAGATCACAAAGTGATCACTTCTCGCTCTGCAACAGACACAATAGATTACTCCAAGAAACATGAATGCAATGAGAAGCCCAAAGGGACTGCAACTCAGCAAGTCCTCTGTTAGAAGGAGAAACTGAGTACAGCCCCAATTCAAAGTTAGCTTCTGTTTTTATTGTAAAGACAAGGAGGTTTCACAAGAAAAAATCAGTTGATTCAATCATTTCAAAAGAACACAAAAACATGGACAATGTGACAACAGTTATCAATATCTAAGTAGAGCTTAAACAATAGAAACTAGTAACATTTAAATTAACAATGTAACATTAAAAGTACAATTCCTGAAAAGCTAAGTTGATCAAAATGTGATCATTATCTAATCTATAATATAATCCCTCCTTAAATGACTAAAGCAAGTATTACATTCTTATGATTAAATCTAAGTGTAATTGTCGCTAAAGGCTTCACCAAACAGTTTGCCCTTAGCAAACATATTTCACATTTTTCCCCACAACAATTCTTTCAACATCTTTTAACACGCATCAGTATGTTAAATAATCAAAGTACATATCCCATCCCTAAATAGTGATTAGAATTGATTCACGGGCTTTTGCCCACAAGCTGTAGGCCGTTGCCTCCTAACTAAAGACATTTGTCCCATAAATGCATTACCTAAAAACCCTATACTAAAAATCAACTGAGAATCAACACATACTTGATTAGAGTTAATCAGATAGGATTTTGCCTGCTAGATGTAGGCCGTTGCCTCCCAGCTAAGGACTTTTGTCCCATACATGCATTACCTAAAAACCATATCTAATAACCAAATAAAATCAAGATTTCTAACCCACTTTAACAAAGGGCTTTCTTCTTGTAGTAGGTGTAAATACACAATAAAGTAGTGCTCAAAGAAACTCAAGTCCAGCTTGAAGCATCTAATTTCTTGATGGATTTAAGGTCATCTGGAATTTTTACTTTTTCAGTCAAAACTGCTAGCTAGAAACACAGGAAATCCTCTCAAAGAAGAAAATAACATAACAGTCTGGAATTGTTTCCACAAGTTTTCATATACAAAAGAACCTATTCAAATAAGGTTTCATATACAAAAGAACCTGGATGGGCCCATTCACTGCAGACCTGTCTAGTAACCCAGACAACTCCTCAGACCATCAGGATGGGTCTTTCCACAGCAGACCTGCCTTGCAGCCTGACCAACTCCCAAAAGCACCTTGCAGGGCTACTCCACTACAGACCTGCCTAATGGCCTTGCCAACAGTCTGAGAAGGGACTGAATGGGCTCCTCACTACAACTGAATGAGCTCCTCACTACAGCCCTGCCTAGAGACCCCACCTGTCACCAGGAAGTGACTAGACAAGCCCCCTCACTGCAGGCCTGCTGAGTGGCTCTGTGTACCACCCGAGAAGGTATACGTTCACACCAAGAAAACCAAAAAACAAAAAACTATAACCAGTTTATTAAGGCATTATTCACCATTGCTGAAAGATGAAACAACCGAAATGCCCATCAACTTATAAATAGATGAACAAAATTTGGCATATCCATACATTATAATGTTACTCAGTGTTTTGATGTGCCTTAACATTATGCTAAGGTGGAAAAAAAACTGACATAAAGAACACATATTTTATGATTGTATTCATAGGAAATATCCAGAATACATAAACCTATACAGAAAGAAAATAGATTAGTGGTTGCCACAGCCTAGTGGGAGGGGCAATGTAGAGTGACTGATAATTGCCACCATGTTTCATTTTGGTATGAAGAAATGCTCGAGAATTAGATAGTAGCGAGAGTTGCAGAACTTTGCATACATACTAAAAACTACTGGATTTTACAGTTTAAAATGAGTTTGGGAGAATGGCCACTGTTTCAGTTTTTTGAAATACTTTGAAAACGATTCTTATTAATTATTCTTTAAATATTTGGTGGAATTCTGCAGTGAAGGCCTCCGGTCCTGGACTTTTCTTTGTTGGGAGACTGCTGATCACTGTTTCAGTCTCCTTGCTCATTATTGGTCTGTTTAGGTTTCCTACTTTATCTTAGTTCAGTCTTGGGAGTTTGCGCATTTCCATAAATTTATCCATTTTCTCCGGGATTTCAAAGTGGTTCACAATTATGTCTAATAAATCTTTGTATTTCTGTGATATCAGTTGTAATGTCTCCTTTTTCATTTCTGATTTTTGTTCTTTGGGTCTCTCTCTCTCTCTCTCTCTCTCTCTCT
>NW_007740376.1:8891-20769 GCF_000696425.1 Galeopterus variegatus | reverse complement strand
TGTTTATTTGGAGTCTTTCTATTCCTCTAATGTAAGCATTTATTGCAATAAACTTCCCTCTCAGAGCTGTTTCTGCATTTTCCCATAGGTTTTGTGTGAAGTGTCTTTATTTTCATTAGTTTCCTTTTTTTATTTCTTGTTTTATTTTTTCTTTAACCCATAAGTTTTTCAGCAGCATGTTGTTTAATTTCCATTTATTTGTATAGTTTCCAAAGTGCCTCTTATTATTGATTTCTAGTTTTAATCCATTGTGGTCTGAGAAGATACTTGAAATGACTTTAAACTGGTAAAATTGCTGAAACATGATTTGTGACCTAATATATGATCTATCCTCGATAATGCTACATGTGCTGATGAGAAGAATGTATATTTTGTAGCTGTTAAGAGAAATGTTCTGTGGATATCCGCCAAGTCCAATTGGTCTAAAGTGCAGTAATTTAAGTCCTGCATTTCTCTGTTGATTTGTTCTCTAGATGATCTATCCAATTTTGACAGAGGGGTGTTCAGGGCCCCAACTATTATCATATTGAGATCTATCTCTTTTTTAGATCTAATAATGTTTGCTTTATATATCTGGGTGCACCAATGTTAGGTGCATATATACTTATGACTGTTATATTCTCTTGCTAGGGAGAGCTGTTTTTAATTATTTAAACCTTGTCGACCTTTCTGGTTTCTTTTTATAGCTTTTGGTTAAAAGTTTATTTTATGTGATATACAAATATCTACTTCTTCTCGTTTTGGTTTCCATTTGGGTGGTTGATCTTTTTCCATCCTTTCACTACTAGTCTGTGTGAGTCTTTACAGGTGAGGTGGGTTTCTTGTAGACAGCATATAGATCAGTCTTCTTTTTTAATCCATCCAGCCAGTCTATGTCTTTTGTCTGGGGAATTTAATCCATTTACATTTAGAACTGCTATTGAAAGATGTTGCTTTAATCCTGGAATTTTAATTCTGAAATTTGTGTGGTTGTTTTAAATATCTTTTCTTGTTTTTGTTCTCTTTAATTACTTGACTTCAGGGTTTGTTGGCTTCTTTCTCTTTCTCATTTGCATTTTTGTTCTACAAGTGGGTTTTGTTTTTTTCTTCTGTATTCATGGTAGTGATGATTGTTTATCAGATTCCAGACACAGGACTCTCTTGAGGAATTCTCGCAGGACTGGTTGTATGGTGGTGAACTCCCACAGTATTTGTCTGGGAAAGACACTTTTTCCAATTCACTTCTGACAGATAGCTTTACTGGCTATAGTCTTCTTAGGTAGCAGTTTTTTTTTCTTTCAGTACTTTGAATACATCATTTCATTCTCCCCTGGCCTGTAGGGTGTCTACTGAGAAATCTGCTGTTAGTCTGATTGGGGGTCTTTTATAGGTGACTTGATGTTTTTCTCTTGCTGTTTTTAGGATTCTCTCTTTGTCTTTGAGTATTGCCAGTTTGACTATAATGTGGGTCAGAGAGGACCTTTTTGGATTGAATGAGATTGAGGATTTTTGTGCATCTTGGATCTGTAAGTCTATATCTCTCCAAATACCTGGAAAGTTTTCCACTATTATTTTATTGAACACATTTACAATGCATTTTTAATTCTCCACCCTTTTGGGAACATCCATAATTTGGACGTTTGTATGCTTAAGGTTGGCTGACTGATCTCATAGGATTTTTTCATTTTCATTAATGCTATTTTCTTTTATATTTTCTACTCAGGTTATTTCAAAAAGTCTGTCTTCAAGATTGGAAATTCTTTTTTCTACTTCTTCTAGCCTGGTGTTTTTACTCTCAGTTGTCTTTTTTATTTCTTTGAATAAATCCTTCAGTTCCACAAGTTCTGCTATGTTCTTTTTTAAGGTAATGATTTCTTTATAAAATTTCACCTCCATCTTCTGGATTGTTTTGTTTCTTTGTTTTTCATTTTGTTGTGTTGTCTAACTCAGTCTTCTTGTATCTCACTGAGTCTTTTAAAATTTCTGCTCGAATTTTTTTTTCAGTCATTTCAAAGGTTTCCAGCTGTTTGGAGTCTGGTACTTGAGAATTATTGTATTCCTTTGATGGTATTATATTTTCTTGATTGTTCACATTTCTAGTATCCCTACATTGATCTTGGGTCATCAGGGGGAGCAATTGCTTCAGATGCTTTTGAGAAGAGAGACTTCTGCCTATAGAGGTGTTTTCTCTTGACCATTAGGTGGGGTGTTTTAGTTTTCATTGTAGATGTACTTAGTAATGTAGTCTCTGTGTGATTATTTTGGCCATATTCAATGTCAGAATTCTGTGAGTGGCTTAGGCATTGTGGTACTCAGTAGTTTCTCTCTGAAGTGATTGACATTAGGTTGGGTCATCAAGATTATGGGCAAGATTTCAGGCTCTTGAGAAGTACCTGGATGCCCTGTTGATCCTAGNGTTTTCCACTATTATTTTATTGAACACATTTACAATGCATTTTTAATTCTCCACCCTTTTGAGAACATCCATAATTTGGACGTTTGTATGCTTAAGGTTGGCTGACTGATCTCATAGGATTTTTCATTTTCATTAATGCTATTTTCTTTTATATTTTCTACTCAGGTTATTTCAAAAAGTCTGTCTTCAAGATTGGAAATTTTTTTTTCTACTTCTTCTAGCCTGGTGTTTTTATTCTCGGTTGTCTTTTTTATTTCTTTGAATAAATCCTTCAGTTCCATGAGTTCTGCTATGTTCTTTTTTAAGGTAATGATTTCTTTATAAAATTTCACCTCCATCTTCTGGATTGTTTTGTTTCTTTGTTTTTCATTTTGTTGTGCTGTCTAACTCAGTCTTCTTGTATCTCACTGAGTCTTTTAAAATTGCTGCTCAAATTTTTTTTTCAGTCATTTCTAAGGTTTCCAGCTGTTTGGAGTCTGGTACTTGAGAATTATTGTATTCCTTTGATGGTGTTATATTTTCTTGATTGTTCACATTTCTAGTATCCCTACATTGATCTTGGGTCATCAGGTGGAGCAATTGCTTCAGATGCTTTTGAGAAGAGAGACTTCTGCCTATAGAGGTGTTTTCTCTTGACCATTAGGTGGGGTGTTTTAGTTTTCGTTGTAGATGTACTTAGTAGTGTAGTCTCTGTGTGATTATTTTGGCCATATTCAATGTCAGAATTCTGTGAGTGGCTTAGGCATTGTGGTACTCAGTAGTTTGCCTCTGAAATGACTGACATTAGGTTGGGTCATCAAGGTTATGGGCAAGATTTCAGGCTCTTGAGAAGTGCCTGGATGCCCTGTTGATCCTAGGCTGAGGTAAGTGTCCATCGACAGACTTGCTGGCACCCCAGATAGTGACCTGTGACCCTGATAGGTGCTCTGAAGTAGTTTAAAGGTCTTCCACTCAAACTGAAGACCCGAGGAGGACTCTAGAGGTCAGGATTAGGACATTATATTTTGTGAGGATAATGAGGGGTGTTCAGCAGCCCTTCAGCTAGAGTGAGTAACTCAGTGATGTCCCTGGGGCTCTGGGAAGAGCTCTACATCCTGAGAGGAGGCATTGAGGTATTTTATAGCTTCATTGTTGAAGTGGGTGATGCTCAGTGTCTCTGTATTCTCAGGAGGGACACTGGGTGGTCTGCATCACCACCTTTGAAGTGGGACACTCTGGGTGAAGTGATAGCAGTTTGAAAAGGAAGTAATGATTATTAACTTTGGTCACATGACATTTTAAATGCTGAGAATTATTTAAAGGCTGAGTTTATATTTATACATATAGATACTGGATGGTCTCCATCACCACCTTTGAAGTGGGACACTCTGGGTGAGTTGTTAGCAATTTGAAAAGGAAGTTATGATTATTAACTTTGGTCACATGACATTTAAAAAGCTGAGAATTATTTAAAAGCTGAGTTTTTTTAAAGCTCAGTTTATATACATGTATAATCATACATATATACATGTATATAAATACACATACGTATATGTTTCTTTAGCCCTTTCCCTTTTCCCCCCAATACTTCAAATAAGAGAGTTGGTGGTTTATATCACAATTTGGATTTGAGGTGTGAGCATGTATAGGTTGAAATAAATTGATGATATGGAAGTTAAAGGGACTTTGTGTGTTCCTTTTGTTGGGGTCAATGTTTACTTCTCAGCCAAAAGCCAAAAGTGAATGGGGGGAGGAAAGAGCATAGTTTGTTATGAACATACTTCATCGCTCCTACTGATTCAATGCTAATCTTTTACCCCTTATTCTGGCTCTAGGAAGCTGATCCTATGGAGTGTCCAAAAATCAAATTTGACCTTTACATGTTGATTAGGACAGACCAATGGAAGGATATAGGAGGAGATCAGAGAGTGAAAGAAAAAGCATCGAGGTATTTATTCTTCTGGTACATTCTCCCACGGACTATGATTTGGAAATTGCTGTGTCTCTCTCATCAAACCATAGCTCCCATCAAGTGACCCACATATCTTCAGCCATGGCTAATACCATGTTATGAAAAAGAAAAATATGTTCTCCACTTGTCCCTTCAGAACCAGGATGGTAATGACCGCACTGTTGCTAGTCCTGAGTACTTCCTTTTCTAATTCCTCAACGCTGCAAACTTTTTACTAATAGTTTTCAGTTGTTCCTTTGAAGGGTCATGTCTATTTCTGTCAAGACAGTGACATTTAGGTGGGGGTAAAAATTTTTAATGAACACCTTTTCATAGAGAAATACCACAAGCTCCCCACTGAAGCTAAGAATAAGTCAAATTTTTCTATATCCAGTTATTATGCCATGTTTCCTTGTAATGAGTAGCACCATGATAGGATAAAGAGGAATATGAAATAAAATATTGGAAAGGAAAATCCGAATATTTGATGATGCAATTTTTTATCTAGCCAATCCAAATGAATAAACTGAAAATACGTTATACTAAATGAGGGGGTTCTGTAAAGTGGCTGAATTCAAGATTAAATTTCTTGGATACTAGCCATAATTTTTGTAAAAATATAGCATGGAAAGAATATCTTTTATTAATGTAACTCAAATTATAAAATATAAATGAAAACAAATAATGTGAAAGACTTCTATGATGAAAACAAAAAAATCCTTACAGAAGAATATCAAAGAGCTAAGTAATAAGAAATACTTTTCATGTATCCTGATAGAATATTTCAACGTAATCAAGATGTCAATTCTTTTCCAAATTATTTACACATTTAATCCATTGCCAGTCGAAATTCTAGTAGGTTTCTGAAATCTTCTAAAATTATTCTAGTACTAATTTTGGAAAATGATGTTTTAATAAGGCTGTTGATTGACAGGCCCTCTATCAGATATCAAAATCTACTTACAAGAATTAAACAATGGGGTATTTTAGAAATAGTTATTTAGTCAGAAGCAATAGTTTAGGAATAGATAGATAAATTTTTCAACATTAAATACGATAAATATTGCATTTCAGATTAGGGAAGAAGACTGGATTTTTTTGTAAATGTCTTTCAAAAATTGTTTTTAAGACAATAGGAAACAATTTGAAAAGTATGTTTACTTCTTTATACATATGTATGCACAGAAACACACATACACATATGAACATATATTATCTCTTTTCCTAACATCTCCCACACACATGCATGCATATATGTACACATAAAGCCTTAAATATGAAAAAATGTATGTTAACCAGAAGAAAATATTAACCAAGTTGTCATATTATTTTGAAGTACCAAAAGCAGAAACTCAGAATATGATTTAGAAATACCATTGAAATAAATTGTATAAAATTATGACTCTACTAAAACAACATCTAGGAAAAATGTTTTTTATTATAATTTATAAAATCTCTTTTAAGTCAATAGAAATATTTTGACTATTTCAATGAAATTACATAATGTGTATGAAAAATTAGTTCATAAAAGTACCAATGGCAAAATACCTCACTATTAGCAAAATGAATGCAAACTGTTGATTTATAGTGAGATTTAATTTTACTTAAATAATGCACAGAAAACAAATAGTGACAAAAATCTATGTTCAGTAACTTTAGGAGAGAGAGCAACAAAAATATATAGGAAAAATGTTCACAAAGGTATTTAAAGATTTTATGGAATTTTTCAAATGTTTCAGAACATTAATGAAGACGTAAATTTATGCAAACATGATATATTGATGAAAACGAAGATTTAGTACTACAAAGATGTCAATTCTTCCCAAATTTACCAATAACATCAATGTGATTCCAATAAACATCTCAACAGCTTTGTTTTAATATCATAAGCAAACTGAGATGTATAGGAAGAAANCATGTTGATTAGGACAGACCAATGGAAGGAAATAGCAGGAGATCAGAGAGTGAAAGAAAAAGCATCAAGGTATTTATTCTCCCACGGACTATGATTTGGAAATTGCTGTGTCTCTCTCATCAAACCATAGCTCCTATCAAGTGACCCACATATCTTCAGCCATGGCTAATACCATGTTATGAAAAAGAAAAATATGTTCTCCACTTGTCCCTTCAGAACCACGATGGTAATGACCCCACTGTTGCTAGTCCTGAGTACTTCCTTTTCTAATTCCTCAACCCTGCAAACTTTTTGCTAATAGTTTTCAGTTGTTCCTTTGAAGAGTCATGTCTATTTCTGTCAAGACAGTGACATTTAGGTGGCAGTAAAAATTTCTAATGAACACCTTTTCATAGAGAAATACCACAAGCTCCCCACCGATGCTAAGAATAAGTCAAATTTTTCTATATCCAGTTATTATGCCATGTTTTCTTGCAATGAGTAGCACCATGATAGGATAAAGAGGAATATGAAATAAAATATTGGAAAGGAAAATCCTAATATTTGATGATGCAATTTTTTATCTAGCCAATCCAAATAAGTTAACTGAAAATACGTTATACTAAATGAGGGGGTTCTGTAAAGTGGCTGAATTCAAGATTAAATTTCTTGGATACTAGCCATAATTATTGTAAAAATTTAACATGGAAAGAATATCTTTTATTAATGTAACTCAAATTATAAAATATAAATGAAAACAAATAATGTGAAAGACTTCTACGATGAAAACAAAAAAATCCTTACAGAAGAATATCAATAACCTAAGTAATAAGAGAGACTTTCCATATATGCTGATAGAATATTTCAATGTAATCAAGATGTCAATTCTTTTCCAAATTATTTACACATTTAATTTATTGCCAGTCAAAATTCTAGTTGGTTTCTGAAATCTTCTAAAATTATTCTAGTACTAATTTTGGAAAATGATGTTTTAATGAGGCTGTTGAGTGACAGGCCCTCTATCAGATATCAAAATCTACTTACAAGAATTAAACAATGGGGTATTTTAGAAATAGTTATTTAGTCAGAGGCAATAGTTTAGGAATAGATAGATAATTTTTTCAGCATTAAATACAATAAATATTGCATTCCAGATTAGGGAAGAAGACTGGATTTTTTTGTAAATGTCTGTCAAAAATTTTTTTTAAGACAATAGGAAACAATTTGAAAAGTAGGTTTAATTCTTTATACATATGTATGCACAGAAACACACATACACATATGAACATATATTATCTGTTTTCCTAACAACTCCCACGCACATGCATGCATATATGTACACATAAAGCCTTAAATATGAACAAATGTAAGTTAACCAGAAGAAAATATTAACCAAGTTGTCATATTATTTTGAAGTACCAAAAGCAGAAACTCAGAATATGATTTAGAAATACCATTGAAATAAACTGTATAAAATTATGACTCTACTAAAACAACATCTAGGAAAAATGTTTTTTTGTTATAATTTATAAAATCTCTTTTAAGTCAATAGAAATAATTTGACGGTTTCAATGAAATTACATAATGTGTATGAAAAATTAGTTCATAAAAGTACCAATGGCAAAATATCTCACTATTAGCAAAATGAATGCAAACTGTTGATTTATAGTGAGATTTAATTTTACTTAAATAATGCACAGACAACAAATAGTGAAAAAATCTATGTTCAGTAACTTTAGGGGAGAGAGCAACAAAAATATATAGGAAAAATGTTCACAAAGATATTTAAAGATTTTATGGAATTTTTCAAATGTTTCAGAACATTAATGAAGACTTAAATTTATGCAAACATGATATATTGATGAAAACGAAGATTCAGTACTACAAAGATGTCAATTCTTCCCAAATTTACCAATAACATCAATGTGATTCCAATAAACATCTCAACAGCTTTGTTTTAATATCATAAGCAAACTGAGATGTATAGGAAGAAACAATGGAATTACATAGCTGAATTACTAAAAACAAAATAACAAGCATATAGAGATTGATTGCTTAAGTAAAATATAGAAGTCTTAACCATACATATGAAAGACAGAAATCTGACTACATTAAGAATATCCTATTCTTAAAATATACCATAAAGGTATAATAATCAAAACAGCATGGTACTGGCATAAAAGCAGACATATAGACCAATCGAATAGAATAGAGAGCCCAGAAAGCACTCCTCTCAAACAGACAATGGATTGTTGACAAAGGTGCCAAAGGTGCACATGATGGGGAAAGAACAGTGTCTTCAAAAACTAGTGTTTGGACAACTGGATACCTACATGCAGAAGAATGAAATTACATTTCACACCATATATACAAATCTACTCAAAATAGATTAAATACTTAAATGTGACACATGAAACTGTAAAACTCTTAGAAGAAAATTTGGGGGAAAATCTCTATGACATCAATCATGGCAATAAACTTTTTGTAAATGGAACCAATGGCACAGTTAATAAAAAACAAAAACAGACTAATGGGAGTACATCGAACTAAAAAGATTCTGCTTTACTAAGGAAACAATCAACAGAATGAAACACAATCTAGAGAATGTGAGAAAATATTTGCAAGCCACACATCTGATAAGGGGTTAATATGCAAAATAAAGAAGGAGCTCAACAACTAGGTAGTAAGAAAGCAAATAACCTGATCAAAAAATAAGCAAAAGATATGAATAGATTGTTTTCTAAAGAATACATACAAATGGCCACTAGGTGTATGAAAAATAATCAAAATCACTAATTATCAAAGAGATGCAGATTAAAACCACAATTAGATATCACTTCATACTTGTTAGAATGGTTTTATTCAAAAGCTGAATAATAAAAAATGTTGAGGATGTGGAGAAGAGGGAATCATTGACACCGTTGGTGAAATACAAATTCGTATAGCCATCATACAAAACTGTATGGAAGTTTCTCAAAAAATTAAAAATTGTACTAGCATATGAATCAGGAAACCTACTACTGGGTATATATATGAAGGAAATGAAACTAGTGTTGTAGAGATTTGTGAACTCTTATGGTCATTGCAGCATTATTCACAATAGCCAAGAAATAGAATCAACCTAAGTGTCCATCATTCAATGAGTGGTTAAAGGAAATGTGGTGTGTATACACAATGGAATACTACTTAGGCATAAAAAGGGAAATATTGTCATTTGTGAAAACAAGCACGAACCTAGAGGCCATTAAATTAAATGAATTAAGCCAGACACAGGAAAACAAATACTGCATGAAGTCACTTATATATGAATGTAAAAAGTTCAACTCATAGCAGTAGAGAGTATAATGATGGTTACCAGGGTCTCGGGGTGGGGGTTGTTGGGAAGATATTGGCCAGGGACAAAAAATTTCAGTTATACACGTATAATAATTTCAAGAGATCTATTATATATATATGATGACTATGGTGACTGTAGTTAATAACAATGTTTTGTATTCTTGAAAGTTCCTGAGAGTAGATTTTTAAGTATTCTCACCACAAACAAGTCTGAGATAATGCATGTTAGTTAATTTAATTTAGCCGTTTCACAATGTATAGATATTTTAAAACAATATGTTGTACATGATGAATATATGCAATTCTGGTCAGTTAAAAAAGAAATAAATAAGATTTTAAAAACTTAAATATACAATTTAAAAATAGTGATATTTATCAAATGAAGTAGTAAGTACAAGAAAGAAAAACCACATACTGAGAAAAGACTTTGAAATACATATAACCAATTAAAAAATAGTACACATGATTACTAAAGTACCTCAGCAAACTAATCATAATGCAAAAAAAAAAAAAACAGTGGAAAAACTGACAAAAGAAATAGATACACATTTCATAAAATATTGAAAAAAAGTGAATGTTGAATAAACATATGAGTATCTGCTCAAATTTGTTGGCAATAAAGATTGCAGATTAAAACCACGATGAAGTCACAGTCTTAAACACATTACATTTGCAAAAATATCAAACATCTCATATTACCAGCTTCTGGTAAGGATATAGTTGAATGGAACTGTTATGCACTGCAGGCAAATTACAATACAGCATTGGGGGAAAATACAATCATCTGTAAAGGCAAACATGTAAACATCTTAGTTAATGCAAAAAATTTCTCTCAGGATGTTCACAGCAGCACTGTGTACAATATGAAACACTGNATATATGATGACTATGGTGACTGTAGTTAATAACAATGTTTTGTATTCTTGAAAGTTCCTGGGAGTAGATTTTTAAGTATTCTCACCACAAACAAGTCTGAGATAATGCATGTTAGTTAATTTAATTTAGCCGTTTCACAATGTATAGATATTTTAAACAATATGTTGTACATGATGAATATATGCAATTTTGGTCAGTTAAAAAAGAAATAAATAAGATTTTAAAAACTTAAATATACAATTTAAAAATGGTGATATTTATCAAATGAAGTAGTAAGTACAAGAAAGAAAAACCACATACTGAGAAAAGACTTTGAAATACATATAACCAATAAAAAAATAGTACACATGATTACTAAAGGACCTCAGCAAACTAATCATAATGGAAAAAAACCAGTAGAAAAACTGACAAAAAAAATAGATACACATTTCATAAAATATTGAAAAAAACTGAATGTTGAATAAACATATGAGTATCTGCTCAACTTTGTTGGCAATAAAGATTGCAGATTAAAACCATGATGAAGTCACAGTCTTAAACATATTACATTAGCAAAAATATCAAACATCTCATATTACCAGCTTCTGGTAAGGATATAGTTGAATAGAACTGTTATGCACTGCTGGCAAATTACAATACAGCATTGGGGGAAAATACGATCATCTGTAAAGGCAAACATATAAACATCTTACAAAGGCAAACATGTAAACACCTTAGTTAATGCAAAAAATTTCTCTCAGGATGTTCACAGCAGCACTGTGTACAATATGAAACACTGGAAACAACCCCAATGGCCACTAACTGAATGGATAAATAAACTGTGTGTGGTGTATTTAGAAAAACTAAACAATATATTATAAGGATATTCACATACGTAGTTAACCTGTTTTTAACTATGATTAACAAAAAGTTTAGCACTGAGATTACCTCTGGAGAGAAACAGAGGAATGCCATCAGGTAGGTACACACAGATAGTTTCAATGACTTTGATAATATTCTAGGTAAAAACTTAACCCTAACCCTAATCCTAACCCTATGGATATTATTTGATATCCATGAAAAGTTGCATAACAAACATTTTAAATAATAAAATTTATAAAATTTTCAGTTAGAAAATTAAACTCTTAAAATGCATGCATGATGTTCCANAAAAGTTTAGCACTGGGATTACCTCTGGAGAGAAACAGAGGAATGCCATCAGGTAGGTACACACAGATAGTTTCAATGACTTTGATAATATTCTAGGTAAAAAGTTAACCCTAACCCTAATCCTAACCCTGTAGATATTATTTGATATCCATGAAAAATTGCATAACAAACATTTTAAATAATAAAATTTATAAAATTTTCAGTTAGAAAATTAAACTCTTAAAATGCATGCATGAAGTTCCATATGACAATGAAAGCAATTCTGTCTTTTCCCTGGATGGTGATGTTTCAAGATGGG
>NW_007740376.1:5536-7367 GCF_000696425.1 Galeopterus variegatus | reverse complement strand
ATTGCTTTTTTGTGAGTTTGGGTGATAGAAAATTTTCAGAAGCACCTTTTTTGTTTCTTTTGGAAAGAATAAACCACTTTCTTCTAAGTACCATTTAAATATACATCAAGAAAAACAAAGTTATGAGGTGAGCTTAATTTCATTTTTACTTGTAGTAGGACAAATACCTGTGCCTTTTACTTATCCTCCAGAATTTCTCTATTAGATTCATTCTTACCTTAAATGATAATGTATTTTCCATTTTTGGATGGCTTTCTTTAAATAAAGACAATCTGTAGAAAATTTGTTATATTCACTAAATCATCTGTTGTTAGAACTTAGTGCCTCTTTGTTGTTTTAGAAGTTGTAACTAACATTTTAAGTGAGGGAGACATTCTTTATCCAACTATATTCAACTTTCTACGCCAGAGTTTTTCCATAGAATTTTTCATCTCTGAATTTCTCAGGGTGTATATTAAAGGATTCAACATGGGAGTGATTACCGTGTAAACAACAGCCATGGATTTGTCAATTGGAAAAGTGGAGACAGGTCTAACGTACATGAAAATACAAGGAACAAAAAAGAGGACAACCATTGTGAGTTGAGAGCTGCAGGTGGACAGGGCTTTGCGCCTCCCTTCCTGACTGTAAGTTTGAAGGGAGTTTAGGATGACTCCATAGGAGATTAGTAGAAGGATAAAGACAACCACACAGATTGCTCCACCATTGGCTACCACAGTGAGGCCAATAACAGAAGTGTCAGTGCACACAAGTTCTAATAATGGGTATATGTCACAGGCAAAGTGGTCAATGACATTGGGGCCACAGAANCAATTTGGGTGAAATGGCAGTGGAATAAACAGCATCCATGAGTGACAGACAAGCAAGGAAGAAGTACATTGGGGAGCCCAAGGAGGGACTGGCAATAACAGTCACCACAATGAGCAGGTTTCCCAACATCGTCACAATGTATACGAGTAAGAACAGGACAAATAATGCTTTTTGCACCTCAGGATTCTGAGAGAGGCCCAGGAGGACAAACTCTGTGACATTGTTACTCCATCCCATTTATTCTTCTATAACATTTGTATTAGAGATGAGAGCTCAGGAGAACATTACCTGTAATGAAATTGAAAACAGAACTATGAGTACGTCCATTATAACATGAAGTACATCTTTATTGTTATATCTTCCACAGTGCTTTACACACAATAGACATTTATTAAATATCTATCAACTCCTCTTCCAAGGAGCCCAATATACCTTCCTTGACAAACCTATTTCTCTTCAGAAAATTTTTGTTGGGCCTGCAGGTAAAAGGTTCTATCTGTCAGTTTTTAGGCATGTTCTAAAGGGCAGAGTAGTCAAAGGCCACACATTGAATAACTCCCGATTTAAACTATATGACTGTTTGGTGCTGTAGTCAGCAATTACAAACAAGGAAAGTATTACTGGCCTCAAGAAGCTTACTCTCTGGTTATAGTAATACACTAAGTAAGTAAATGGGCACAGAGTTAGCACTTTCAGTTTGTAATAATTGTGGTGAGTAACTTTACAATATGATCTGGGTAGCACCAAAAATAATAGCTCTTTTGATATATTATACTCATTACTATGGCATTCCACTATTATATGTTCAGACTTTCATGTCTCAAAAGACATTCAGTCTATATAAATTGCTCATTAAATTTCAAGGGACTTGAATTTGAACTTGTCTAATAACTACAAAATTATTTAGCACATTGTTCCTTATAGCAGTTAGTTGGCTGAACTCTCTGATTCACAGCATTTTTTATTTTTTTTTTTCGTGACCGGCAACGGATCGCAACCCTCAGTGTCGCGCCCGTACCAG
>NW_007740376.1:3420-4789 GCF_000696425.1 Galeopterus variegatus | reverse complement strand
TCCAAGCTCAATGTAAAGAGGAATGGGTTTGAGGTATTTCCTAAATATAATTACATGTCTGTCTCAATTTGGTCATTGGAAAACAAAGGGATTGAAGTGCACAATCTCAGAACACTTTCCTGTTGAACTATCTGTGATACAATTAGTGCCGAACTACCTTATTATACACTACTGACATTTTTTTTTTCGTTTTCCCACTTTTAAAATTAAATAATTTCCAAGATTATCACTGTTACTTGAAAAATGCTAGCCAGTGGTAAGTGAAATTTGATCATTACAAAGAGAAATTATAACTAAATTTTCATGTTTAATGTGTAGCTATTTAAAAATCCAAGATGTCCTTTGGGAAAGAGCGCAACACACTGATGAATAATGTGGCCTATGGAGCCACAGTGCCACTGCTCCAGTCCGAGCTTCGTCACTTGCTATGTGACTTTGGACAGCTTAATAAACCGATATGTGCCTCCATTTCAGCATTTTTAGAATGGGGTTACCAATAAAGTAATTTTATTACTACAACAAGTGCCTAGAACTCTTCCTGGCACCTGGCAAAAGGCTGACTATCTGAATGCTAATGAAGCTATTATCAGTGTTCAGTAATAATTCAATGTGAACATTGGATCAGAACAAACCATCTGGATGTTTGTCAACCTCATGAGAATCATGACATAGTCCACGATAAAAATAAACAGTATTCCTATATTTCACAAACCCCTTTCTGTGCTTAGTATAAAATTATATGTCTTAGGGATTATCTTTTTTACTGTATATGAGTAGTAATTTACTTATGATGAAATTTATTTTTGATGAGAAGCAAGCAGAATAATAGGAAAGAAGTTGAATCCATATCAGACAGGAGCTAAATAGTAGGAAATGAGAAAAAGAAAAAGCAAATCAGGAAACATAATTTATAGTTAATAAAAGAATAACCACAAGTAAGAAGAATATGAATGCAATAGTTCAGTGAGACTAGTATTCTTTATAAAATCTTCTCCAGAAAGATCTCTTTTACTAAGAAGGTACTGGAAGCCCAACTTCCTGAAGGTCCATGAAGTGTAGCTGGAGGACACTTGTTGAGGAACCATATCTAAATCATGGAAAAATATTTTTTTAATTTTTTAAAAAATGCTTTCTTACAGTCTGTAGATCTGGTGGTTAAGGATAAACTTAAACAACAGAGAAGAATGAGACAAGTATAGACAAAAAAACAATTTTCTGATTACCCTCTACTGATGAAAATTGCAAAATTACTAAACCTCAAATGTACATGAGATGATTTCATTCACTTAGATTTGGCTGCAGGATAGCACATTTGCAGAAGAGTTGGAGTTTTCTTTTTTTCTTTCTTTCTTTCTTTTTTTTTTTTTTT
>NW_007740376.1:0-2026 GCF_000696425.1 Galeopterus variegatus | reverse complement strand
AGTTGTTTCAAGAACTCACATCTTGTTTCTTGTCCTTGGTCAGGAAAATCCATGCTTCCTTCACTCAAGGTAACTGTAGATACCTCATGTATCCATGTGCGATCACTGAACACATGATAATATGTGACTGATCAGTAGCTCTAGAAATAGTTGCCAGTAGCTACAGTTTCTATATTTCCACATAGGCCTCTCATAAGCTCAGTCTTTCAGAGAAGTTTAGAAGTATCCAAAGTGGATTCCTAAAATAGAAAACAAACAAAAACAAAAACAAAAAAACTTAAATATACTGTGAGGTAATTAAATATTCTCACCTGCTAAGAAAATTTCTTCATAGAAAAACAAACATGCTATGTTTGCCTGACTATGTGAAAAGTGACCTAATTAGTGAAAATTGACATGGCCAGGCCCATTATTTAGAAGCACAAATAAATGAATGGAAAACAAAACAAAACTGAAATTATTTATTTGAATTTTTCTCTTCTCATTATGGTGAAACAAACAAAAAGCACTTTACTTTGAAATTTTTTATAATATTCCTGTGCCTAGCTATGAAGCTCTGCACCTAACAAGTCAAATGCTAGATATTAACTTCATGGAAAAGTCAGTGATTGAGCTTTCTCACAGGTAGATGCAGAACACTTCCGTCTTTCAATCATTCAAATAGCATAACCCTAAGACTACGTCTTTTGTCATTAAAAGAATGTTCCTACATCTCCCCAGTATAAACTCAGGAAATTGAGAGCTTCCACAAGTTTCTACAGGCAATGATGGATATAACAAGAAAACATCACACTCAGAGAACTAGATGCCGCTTAAAGACATACTCCAGCTTGCCTAGAAATTTGAGTGTTCAGAAACCTCTTGGGTCATTCTATCTGTGAGGTAACTCTTCAATTTTATGTGTAGACAGAGTCTGTGACTTTTTACATCATCACTTTTTTACATGAAAGAGACTGTAAGAACATTATAGATTATTTTATTAGTATATTTGGAACAAATTCAAAAGAACTAATCTCTCCTGAACAGTTTTCTGCCCTAGAACAATCCCTCGAGAAAAATGACTTGGGTCTTGCCAGGAAAGAGTAGCTAACACAACATGGACCATGTGACAAAAGTTATCTATGGCTAAGTGTAGCTCAAACAATAGAAACTAGTAATATCATTTAAGTTAACAACAGGACGTTCCAAAGTACAATTCCTGAAAAGTTAAGTTGATCAAACTGTGATCATTATCTAATCTATAATATAATCTCTCCTTAAATGATTGAAGCAAGTGTTACATTATGATTAAATCTAAGTATAATTGTTTATAAAGGCTTCACCAAACAGCTTGCCCTTAGCAAACATATTTCACATTTTTCCCCACAACAATTCTTTCAACATCTTTTAACACTCATCAGTATGTTAAATAATCAAAGTACATAATCCCATCCCTAAACAGTGATTAGAATTGATTGATGGGCTTTTGCCCACAAGCTGTAGGCCGTTGCCTCCTAACTAAAGACATTTGTCCCATACATGCATTACCTAAAAACCATATCTAATAACCAAATAAGAATCAAGATTTCTAACCCTCTATAACAAAGGGCTTTCTTCTTGGAGTAGGTGTGAATACACAATAAAGTAGTGCTCAAAGAAACTCAAGCCCAGCTTGAAGCATCTAATTTCTTGATGGATTTAAGGTCATCTGGAATTTTTACTTCAGTCAAAACTGCTAGCTAGAAACACAGGAAATCCTCTCTTAAAGAAGAAAACATAAAAATTCTTGAATTGTTTCTACAAGTTTTCATATACAAAAGAACCTGGATGGGCCCATTCACTGCAGACCTGTCTAGTAACCCAGACAACTGCTCAGACCATCAGGATGGGTCTTTCCACGGCAGAACTGCCTGGCAGCCCCGACCATCTCCCAAAAGCACCTTGCAGGGCTACTTCTCTACAGATCTGCCAAATGGCCTTGCCAACAGTCTGAGAAGGGACTGAATGGGCTCCTCGCTGCAGCCCTGCCTAGTGACCCCACCTGTCA
>NW_007740375.1:24405-30495 GCF_000696425.1 Galeopterus variegatus | reverse complement strand
TGCCTTGTGTGGGTATGGAAGGGACGAGAAATGTTCCTGTGATACTTATTTTGGAGACTTTGAAGGTAGTTAAGAGAAAGGCATTGACCGGCTTTACTGGAAATCCACCTTTGTTGAGCAAGAGGTTGCTTTCCCTCCAAAAGGAGGTGATGTAGTGCCTGGTTGGGGTTAGAACAGAGTTCATGAACTCTTGAGCAAAGGCATAGCGAGAACTTCACCAAGGACACCCTGGAAGTAGTCACATCTTACAGCCTCCATTTAGAAAGAAAAGACCAGTCTCTTCCGTCTGCACTAATGCATAGGCTCTTGGAGAAGTGGACTTCTCCTCTCTCTACCACCCACCCTCACGCCTCACATGGGTCGTCAGTAGTTAGAGGCACCTGGGATAGGGAGCAGCAAGGAGAAAAGACAGGAGACAGAACAGATGACTCCTCTTCTCTGACACCACGGTCCTCTCCAGCTGGCTCGAACCCTGCCCAAGCTCAGAGGAATACTGAGGACAATACCCAAGTGACTGACAGCTATGGAAAGGGGCAGTGATCCTGTTACTTCATAACTAAGTTTTCTTCTCCCTGTTTTTCCTCCAGTGTCTTCCCCAAACAGTGGGGAAGGTGTGGACCTGAAATAAAGCAAGAGATAATCACATGAAAAAAATCGAAGAGTACGTCTAGTGTTGAATGTCAACAAAAGGTAGTGTGATACCAGAAGTCAAAGCACCAAGGATCTGAGGTGGTCTAGTTTCTAGGCATTGCTTGGGATTTGTGTCTCCTCCTTTGCCCCTCAGTGCTGTAGCTTCCTTTGCCCCCTACCTGGAGTGGCCTCCCTCCTTTGCTCAGACCCCTGAATGCTTTGCAGATGACTGTCCTTCCTGGCCGCCTGCCTGAATCTCTGGAACTTATTTTTCCTCTCTCTTAACTGATCCTCCAACCTCAGCTCATCATAGTTCTTCTGAATCTGCCAAGTACTCCTGTCCCCTGTGTCTCCATCCTGTCCGCTTCTAGTTTGCTTGTCTCAGTATTATCTATATTGCAGTTGTTTCAGGATTTGTTCTATTATTTATTTTAAAAATTCAATTGTATTTATCTTTATTTTTGTGGGGTACAGTGTGTTGTTTCAACACATGCATATCACGCACAATGATTCATCTAGCATAGTTTTGTCCCCATTAGTCCACCCCTTATCTTTCCCCCTCCCACCCCTTCTAGCCTCTGGTAACCATTATTCTATTCTCTATTTTTTTTTAAACACACACAGTTTAATATCTTTATTGCAAAAGGAACTCTTAAAAATGAATTAGAAAAATCTGAACTGAAATTTAGTGAAGGACATGAGCAGATAAGTCACACACCCAAAGAAACATGTGGTTAATAATATTTTCAAGGATCTGGTTGTGGGTGGGGAGTGGGACTGTCATGGCCCCCATCTCGCAGGACCCCCCCCGGGCATCAGGCTAGCTTCTGTGTCTGGCCTGGATGTGCCTCTGTAGTTAGGAAGGGCTCCTTCGTGGGACCCAATGAGCACTTACTTGGAGGAGGACAGGCCATGGAATGGG
This sequence comes from Galeopterus variegatus, assembly GCF_000696425.1. Classification (NCBI taxonomy): domain Eukaryota; kingdom Metazoa; phylum Chordata; class Mammalia; order Dermoptera; family Cynocephalidae; genus Galeopterus; species Galeopterus variegatus. The sequence continues at coordinate 28,943 of NW_007740375.1, read as the reverse complement.
ATAGCAACTCCAGCTGCTCAGTGGCTCCCAACCTCGATCTGGGCACCAGCCGGCAGTGAACAGCCAGCTCAAAGTGTCTCAGAAGATCTGCGGCACCAGACACAGAACAGGAGCCACCAAACCTAACCCCAGCAGGTGCTCCCTTCTTGTTCCCACTGCATGCAGATGCAAGAGTATCACACTTTAAATGTGGCTTACCTTATCACAGCAGTGTAACTGCTCACTGCACCCACGTGGTTACAGGTGTAAAGATCTAAGAGGTGTAAATATATGGTTCCCAGGCTCATCACCACCACACACACCAAATATACCAAATATGAGGATAGTCCCCTCTGTGACATATTGTTATCAGGAATCTTCTTCCAAAATGAATCTGTTTCACCCACCCCAAAAGCCAACCTGTTATCCCTCACTGATTTCCAAAAGAGTCCGGGGGACTATCCTCATATTTGGTATATTTGGTGTGTGTGGTGCATAACTTCGTATAGCATATATTATACGAAGTTATACGAGTGGAGACTGGTTCCCGCTCACTGGCTGAGCGCAGTGCGGGCGCAGCACCGAGGGTTGCGATCCCATTGCCGGTCCCCGGTACGGGCGTGACACCCAGGGTTGTGATCCCGTTACCGGTCAGTAAAAAAGACAAAAAGGGGACGGTACGGGCGTGACACCCAGGGTTGCGATCCCGTTACCGGTCAGTAAAAAAGACAAAAAGGGGGGAAAAAAAAATGAGACCTAGTAGGGCTCTTGTACCTTTTCTTTCACAGTCCTTTTGCTCTTCCATGCTGCAACACCACCAGAATCGGGCCTGACCAATTAGTTATTACTGAGGACACATACATTTTAACTTGTGAAACTGCATCGGCTGCACAATATTTGCCGTAGTTTGGAGTGTGTGTCAGTCTAAGCAAGCATGATAGAATCAGTGTGGCAGAAAAATAAAGATTTGTATTTATTATCTCTGTATTATCCCATTCCCCTGCCACCTCCCCAAGCAAGTAACCAGCCTTTTTTCAAGCAACTAAAATTGCTTGAAGTTTCTAATAGTTTCTGAAGATTGGTTTTGTTGTTAAGTCTAAATTCACTGAAGACATTTTGCTGGGTGTTCTGACCGGGAGGAGAGGCTTTCAAGGGTCCTAAGAGAAAAAAATACTTGCAAAGAGATTCCTGAGGAATAGTTGGAATGCTGGTGGGGGTCTGTGGCTCATTCCAAAGTGTCCTGGAGTGGGGACAGCAGCTCGGAGTCTTAGGAACTTCCAACCAGAAGCAGCAGGACCTTGAGATATAAGGCTATTTTTTGGGTTGAGAGACGGGGCACCTCTGATGACTAGAGTGGACCAGCTATTGGAGAAAACTACTAGATACTTTCACGTCATGTGAAAATGATGATGGTGATAAATATTTACAGCACAATGAAGTGCCAGACACTATTCTAAGAACCCTGTATGTATTCACTCATCTAACCATCCCAAACCCTGTGAAGTAACTATCATTATCTCCGTTAGTCATCAGAGAGGTTAAGTAAGTTACCCAACGTTTCACACTATTAAGTGGCAGAACCAGGATACAAATCTAGGTGGCCTGGTTCTAGAGCGTTCATAGGATGTCATTTCTGACCTCTCTAAATGAGACTGGGAGACCTTTGCATGACCTTGAGTTGTGGGTGGCAGTGGGGAGGAAGAAATGAAACCCCGCGATGATTAAAATTGCATTTCTCATCACCTGGTGGGACGGAGATGGAGCTTTATTTAGGTTTGTAGGAAGAAAGAGATGTGGCATTTTTTGTATTCTTGGTTTGTGGACCAAGATTCAAACCTCTTTCATATATAAAATAACTTATTTAAAAAATATTAGCATTACCACCAACGAATACCAGGGGGAATTGACTTCAGACCACCTGATTAATTTAATCTTGTGTGTTTTGTTCTCCCATCAGGTCTAGAGCGTCTACTGACTCTCTCTAGCTGTAGCCCTCTAAAGAGACTTCTCCCTGCTGAGACACAGTGGGACAAACACAGCTGGATGGGGAAGTGAGCCGTGTGCTCCAAAAAGACAGATACCATGGCAACCTCAGAAACAAGGGCCGGTGATTCTGAATTAGGTGAGTGGGCTTTTGTAGACAAACATACCAATGCATATTCATTGATTAAACAACTTCCCAGTGTTTTTTGTATTTGAAGTATATTATTGCACTAAAACAAAACAAAACAAAAAACTCTTGAAGAAAATTTCCTTCCTATTTATCATCAGCTTGAGGCCGTGATTTAGACAGTTATTTCTCAAAGAGAACTAACAGAGGAGGAATAAGTCAGACACTGCAGGAAGCCATGCTTTCATGATGGTTGTGAGCTGTGTGATGGGGAGTTGGTAGCCACATGAGGAATACCAGTTGCCAGACACATGGGTTTTTCATGCAGTTCTTTGAACAGGTTGAGTTTTTCTTACCTCTGGATCTTTGCACTTGCTGTGCCCTTTGTTTAGAAAGCTCTGCCTGTTCTTTTCTCATGCCTGATCCTTCAGGCAGCCTTCCTTGACCACTCTTTCTAAAACAGGCTCTCTCTCCCTGTTCTACCTCTCAGCACCCTGCTTGTTTCCTTCATAGCAGTATCATAATCTTACATAGTTATTTGCTTACTTCTTAATCAGGTTATTTATTTGTTGATCTATCTACCTCCAACCCCCTCCCCCCCACCTCCTGACATGACGTAAGCACCATCAGGCTAGAGGATGTGTTTGTTTTGTTAACCCTAGTACTCAGCGCAGTGTTTTGGACAGAGAATGTCATCAACATGTGTTGGATAATGTATGAGTGGAACTCCCAGGAGTCAGGCTTGGATGTACAGTTGTAGTTGCCTTTTTCTCCACTTGGTGGCATGGCACTTGAATCAAAACCTCCCTGCTTATATTCACTTTGTTTCTTATTATAATTCTTTCCATATTATTATCTTGATTTGGCTGGACCCTAGGCTTCTGCTCTGCAGGAAACTACTCAGTTTTCTCCATGTCAGCCTGATTCTCCACCACAGATCTTGCCTCTTGTTTTTGCTATTTGACCTGATTTCTCCCAACTCCTGCTGCTTTCCTTCTTAGCAATGGCTCCTGTCGTTGTCACTGACTTGACGGGGCTAACTTCCCACAGCAGATGAGCTCCAATTAAAGTATCAATTAATTTAATTGAACAAAAAAAAGCTATACTTCCATAAAAGAAACACAAGAAACAAATCTTCGTATAATTTTATATCAGTAGCTCATCTCAATTAAACAAATTAAAGAAATACGTAGATTAGTTTTTCAATTCCATACTCCACTGGTGTATCAATTAATTTAATTGAACAAAAAAAAGCTATACTTCCATAAAAGAAACACAAGAAACATATCTTCGTATAATTTTATATCAGTAGCTCATCTCAATTAAACAAATTAAAGAAATACGTAGATTAGTTTTTCAATTCCATACTCCACTGGAAAGGCTAAACAAACCCACTTTATTAAAGGCATCTTTTGAATGTTTCTCTAGAAAAACATCTACATTCACATCATATTCTCCAAGGAACTCAGAGTGCCCAAATTCTTTGAATCAGTTTATATGATGAGAAGTATGCTTAAGATGACCTTATTTAAACTTTATCTGTAGTTGAAAACCAAGACATCAAAATTAAGGGAAGAATTATTATGAAGAATTCCATGACTTTCTCAGAAATGACTTAAGTCTTCACTAAATACCTTTCACTCTTGGCAAGGGATTTGGGATTTTGAACTTTAGCCAAAAGGAAAAATCCTCCCCAAAGATCACAGTTTTTTCACTTTCTGATTGATGCAAAGTGTTTCTATTTTTGTTTCTAATTGTAATCATTTTATCTGCTTGCTACCTAGCTTTTGAATGCTTTCAACACCCTCTACCTCAATTGAGAATAGAACCATCCTCAGAAATTCACTCTTATCTTAGTTGGTATCCCTTCGGTGCATCAGATGGAGGCTTTACATTATGTTTTGGGGGAGCAGGTGGGAGGAGCAGCTGGTATGAGAAGAAGTGAGCAGCCTGACAACAGTAAAATCGAGGGGGGGAGAGAGAGAAAAAGAGAGAGAGAGAGAGAGAGAGAGAGGGAGGGAGGGAGAGAGAGAGAGAGAGAGAGAGAGAGAGAGAGAGAGAGAGAGAAGAGAGCAAGTGCCACAACATGAAAATTCACCTAAGAAATTGTAAACCTTACAGTCTGTTCTGCAGAGGTAACAGTTCGGTAAATGTGCCAAGTAAAAAGTCAGTGAGACCCTAGACTTTGTGGAGATCAGAACAGCAGAAACTTGGATTAATCTTTATTAAAGCAAAGTGATTTACGACTAATTTCAATGATATAGGATAGCATTACATTTTTAGTTGTTTCTTTTAATTATAATTCCACTTAAATCTTTAATTTGTTCTCTAAATATCTTTGTGCCTCTATTCTGTGTCAGGTCCTATCACAGGCTCTGGGGATATCTAGGAACAAGACAAAGAATCTGCTGTCATGGAATTTACTGATTTTCTTTAAATGAGAGAACAC